>NC_056749.1:324542297-324757297 GCF_019279795.1 Protopterus annectens
AGCAATTTACACACAAGTAAAACTGATATGCTAAAAATAGGCTTAAATTAAGTTCCAGAAAGGTGGTGCAGCATTTAGCATTGCCACCTCACAGCAAGAGGTTCTCTGGTTTGATCCTCGGCTGGGGTGCCTTCTGTGCAGAGTCTGCATGTCCTCCCTGTGGTTGCATGGGTTTCCTCTGGGTGCTCCGGTTTCCTCCCCACATCCCAAAGAAATATTGCAGGTGGATTGGACACACTAAATTGGCCCTAGGCATAAGTGTGTGCATGTGTGTGCCTTCTGTGGAAGGTTGGGCGCCGGGCTGGCAATTCAACACTGTAATACTCTACTGCCAATCATGAGTCAGGTGATTCCCTGTGGTGACCCCTAACTGGGAAAAGTCGAAAGAAGAAGAAGAAAGTGCAGGATCATCACGTTTGATAGTCAACCCCTCCCCTGCAAACAGCAAAGACAACATTCCACTCTAAAATGAGCATGTTGTTAAATACCTAGGAAGTTGGGTTGATAATTCCCTCTCCTATGATAATCAAGTACCGACGGTAATTAAAATGTTTTACTTAACACAGCCAGTTGCTAAAGGGATAGCATCCAGATCTAAAACCATCATTGTCCCCTTATATTCAGCATTGATTAGGCCAATTATTGAATTCAGTGTCCTGTTTGGGATGTACATCACTGGATATATCAGACAACTAGAAAAAACTCCACTGCCTTAAAAACCATAACCTACAAGAAAACAGCAGAAGCACAGTCCCTTTAGTCAATATCTTATAGAATTCTGAGGGGAGATCCATGGTTTGCCTACCATGCCATTATGGGCACAGTGGTCCTGAGTCTTGTATCTCTACAAATCACATAGTCTCACAAATACCAGAAAAAAAATCTACATCTTCATTAGCAGATAAATAAAACATGAAGAGAGATAGATTCATTGCACAGTGTCTTCCTCGCCTTTGGAATGGAATGCCACTGCAAATCAGGCAGTGTGATACATTATCTTCCTTCAACATGGAACTGGATGATTGAATGGGTATTCCCAAATTCACCTGGCCTAGCCCTGCTTAAAAAAGGAGGTATGGTCTAATGGTGGATACTGACAAGGCATACACAGTTGCAAGAATGGGTTGTCTTGTGGAAATACATTATGATCCTTTGAGGAGAATATTGCAAAGAGATAGAGAATGTTATCAAAGAAATTCATTCAGATCAGTAGAGCTACAGTGTCAGTTTTCACATATGCCTCCACCGTATATTACAAAGGCTTAAAAGAGTGTTTATATTAAAAAAATACATTGTAGATGAAAGGAGTATAAACAGCATTCGTTTATCCAGATACGTTGAGAGTCAATACTAGTAATATCTCACTTATCTTCTCTCCCTTACCTGCAGCTTAAAGTGAACTCACAGCAATGGGCATTCTAATCTGATTTTAGTCCACTTCTAGGCAGATAATGCTACCCTTTACTGCATTTCTTCCATGCATTGCATTAAGTTGAATATTTATTTATTTATTGTCTTCTATTAACCAGGATGATCTGACTGGGCACTCAGAACCATTTTCAGCATAGGCCAGACAGGAAAAGTTCCATCATAAAGACAATATACTTTTTTGTCTTGGGATACTGTCTTTTTATAAACAGTTTTAATTTTCTTTTCTGAGTACATCTGTTTATTAACATTTTAGTAATTTATGCTGCAATAACACAATAAATTATTCTAGAGTTAAACTTCCCAAAAATTAATCATTTTAACAATTTGAAATCTGGCTATGTCTTAATTTTATTTTTAAATTGTTAATGTTTTTAACAGAGTATCTTAAATGTCTTTGACATTTAACTGGAGGGTATAAGTACATTACAGTTTTAGTATACTTGGGAAAAAAGATTTCAACTATTTTCTTTCTGAAGAACAGTTACCAGAAATTAAATTATAGACTTCATGCTAGGAATGGTACAGTACAAGACACATACTGCCTACATTACTAAATGTGTGCCAGTACTTATCTGAAAAGAATGTGAAATGTGTATAAAACAGTACTCAAGAATGTCATATAGTTTTTGTTTCCATTTAATATAATCAGATTAGATTTAGTGTTGGTATACTGTATGTACCATTTATTGAGTGACTGTTTCTTCATTAAATATTTTAGAACTAATAGAACTAAACAATGTGGCATATATACTGTTAGGAGTATGCAATTTACTCATTAGCGTATGTCTATATAGGTGAAAAGCAGCCTCTGGATTCACAATTCAAGTTCAAAGTGCTATTCTGTTAAAATGTATTGCTAAGGAAGTGTTTATAAATGTATAGCATATTCACAATTCATCATACCTAGGGAAGTCATACACATAATCCACATACTGAACCTTTCCTCAAGAACTAATATTATTCCTAAAATGCAACATTTCCTGTTATATCCATATGCATATCATTTAACAATTAGATGATTCCTATTGTATTGTTTGCCTAGAAGACATTTTAACTTGAAAATATTAGTAATTAATAATGACATACTGTTTATGAAAAAGATAATAAATAAATACTACAAAGGTAATATATTCAGACTCTTATAATGTATAATGAGACACTTAAGCAAGAATTGGATATTCTGTCTCTGTATCTGTACAGAAGTGGTATCCAATGTAAATGTATAACTATAAACTGAAATAATTTCCAAATCAATGCACATGACCTATGTGAAATATTTTAGGAACTAGAAGGATAGGCAGCTCATTATAAAGAATGTGAGAGATTAAATGGATGTACTTTTTAAACACATTGAACAAAATTACTTTTAACTTAGTTTTACTTAAAATGGTAAACAACTTACAACAAAGAAGCAACTAAGCAGGTTACAAAACTTAGTAATGAAAGCAGTGGAGGAATGCAAAAATGTATAGGGTAAGTACTTAGGTGAATATTTAAGGAATTATTTTATTCAAATATAAATCACTATCAAATGATCTGCATAAAATGTGTGACAAGTTAGTTAAAACATGACTTGTGATTGGTTGTAGAGTAAAAATATGACTCATGATTGACTGTGGACCATTTCAGCAAAACTCAGCTATCTGCAAATGATTTGACATTTCTCTGACATTGCAACATATCTTTCCTGGGAGCATATTTTGTTAAGAGGGTAGCACAAATGGTTTCTGCTTGCAAGTGGGTGGAAAGACCACACACAAAAATACTTGTGGATGTTTTTTTAACTGTCATTGTCAAATTTGGTCATACCAGCTCAACCTCAGTAAAGTAGGTTGTAGTCAAGTTTACAACATCTCTAAAAATAGAGGAATACCAGCACTGCATTATATTTTCCGAGAGACAAAGATTCTGAAGGTAGTGAAGATGCTTAAAACAACAAAAGTATAGATTTGGACAATATTTGAGTATCATTTTACTGAACCTTCTACAGAAAAATCAAACCTATGTACTACTTGTTTAACTTATATTAAGCATTCTTTTTTGGGAATAGTCTACTTTACTGCAACAAGCTAGGAGCAGCTAATAAGAAAAAAGTAACACACAAGAAACTAGTAGTGTTTATAGACTAGTATTATGATCTTAATTATAAAACATTACTAAACATGCTAGGGAACCAGTACTAACACTGGAAACTTTTTTTATCCAATTTCACTTTAATTTGCTTTGGAAGAAAATTTTCTCCAAACAGATTGTTTGCAACAAGTAAAGTTCTTCATCTAGAAGAGTGTATATTACTATTCTACTAACTTTGTCTCATGAACTGCAAGTTTGACATTCAATATTTTAAAAAGAGCTTGGTGCTTCTAGCTTGTCGATCACACAGACCACGCCCATTCCTGCGCAAAACTGGGGGGTGGGGGTTAATAGACATCAACAAAAACCATGAACTTTTTTTATTTCATTTTTGTTACTTTGACATGTCTGACTCATATTATATGCAGTATAGCTAAAGTGTCTCTTTATTTTAATTAAGCCTATACCCAGTAGTGGCCTTAGGTCAAATTGTGCCCTAAGCAAAAGGGCTCCACGGCACCCCCCACCACACTAACCGGTGCCACATCCTGGTCTACCTACACCAAATAAATACTGGAAAAGTGCCCCTGTAGAGCGGTGCCCTAGGTGGCTGCTTAGTTGGCGTATATCTAAAGCCGTCTATGCCTATACGACTTCAATGTTTTAAATGGTTTTAGTTGATCTTGCATCATTTCGTGAGAGCTATAAATCCTTCACAAAACATGCATGTATCTTGACATGCCATCCACACAAGCACACATAGACACACACACATTCAGAAATGTAAACAAATATACACGCACACTTCTATTATTTTATAATTCTGTTACACTTGCCAAACAGCAAAAGTGCTGTTTAGTAAGTGTAAAATAACGGCTCGAATGATCTCACTTGCTTGTACACACACACTCATGCACACAGTTTGAATTTTTTCTTTATTTTACACTCGCTAAACAGCATTGCTTAGCGAGTGTAAAATAATAACGGCAGCTAGCATTAGTCTATGGAGCTTTAGTTCAAGCTCCATAGCTCTACTGTAATCCTTTGGTCTCAAGTGTCCAGATTTTCACAGTATATCCAGATTTTTGTCTCGTATTATTGGTCAGTTCCTGATAAAATTTGTGATTTTCTGGTAAGTCTCTGCGATGTGCTGTTGAGTGACTAAAAATGACATACATTTGAGTTTCGGACACCATATAGTTCAGATAAATGCATGTTACCACTAATCCTGTTATTCTAGCAATGCTCTAAGTTAATAAAAGCAATATTTATATTTTTTGGGCCTTAGACTCCCCCATTTTCTCAGGTGTTGTCCAGACGTCTAGCCTTAAGAGAATAAGAGGTAACCCACAATGTAATCTCCCTAAATTTCATGGAACTGTTGCTATGGCAACAGAAAATAAGACGCACAATGATGGTGACAGGAACGTAAAGTGAGGGTTTCATTGTGGATGGAAACTGAAGAGAGACTGGGGAACAGGATGTACAAGTAAAATGACACGGTGGGCAAGAATTGTGAGACGTTTTTAAAGTGGGTGTTACGTTGGTCGGATTAAAGTTGGACCCAAATTTTAAACACTGAGATTGATCCTTTAAGGTTGTGTTTTGCACATTTATCAAGACCAAATAACATTCTTATATTATCTGAAAAAGTTTTGACTACTTGCAGTTGAGTTTTCAGTTCCTCATCTGATGAGTTATATAGTTTTAAATCATCAACAAAGAGAAGGTGAGAAGTCTTTACACTTTGTTGGTTTCTGGGAGCCAAATTATAGCCATGAACCAATCTGTTAAGCAGACAGCTTAATGGGTTATTGCAAGGCAAAAGTGCAACGGTGACAAATAGTCATCCTGGAATGTCCCCCTTTGGATTTTTATCCCTAGAATAATAATTTGCCCTTTATCATGGCTTAACTGCAAAGTGGTTTGCCACTGTTTCATGGTTGCTGTGATGTAGTTTATCAGTGTAGGGTGCATTTTATGCATTTTTAAGCACTCTTTTATCCATGAATGTAGAATACTGTCAAATGCTTTTTTGATGTCAATCCATGCCATACTTAGATTCATTCCCTTTTACAGTTCTCCACTATGATTTTACTTAACAACAAATGATCCTTTGCTCCATATGACTTTCTTTTATTGACCTTTTGTTCAATTTCCTTAATTGAGTTTTCTTCTAAATGACTATTAACTCTGGAGGCATCAATTCCAGTGTATAGTCATTGGAAGACAAGTTATTGGTCTATAATTTTTAGGGTAGCTTGCAGGTTCATTCTTAAGTAGGAGCATTGTTTTTCCTGTTGTTAGCCAGGTTGGTGCTGTTCTGGGTGCACATATAAATAGTTCTTATTCATGGTTAAACCTTCGTGCAAAGATGTTAATAGTTTTAACCAGAAGTTAGGTACTACATCTGGGCCTGGGGTTTACCAGTTAGAGGCTTTTCTTAATTTTGTTTCAGTCTCTCTGACTGTTACTTCATCCTGTCTCATATCCTGTACTTTTGAACTTATTATTCTTTCTTTTACTTCTTCTGTCCAATTAGCATCTTTGTTATGTTCCACAGGATCTTCATAATTATTTCTCCAAAATATATCTATTTATTATTTTTTGGTGGTCTTTCAATTCCTTTTACCTTGTTTCCCAGTTCTCTATAAAACTTTTTTGAGTCATCAATAAATTGCTTATTTTGCACTTTTCCTTTATATTTATTTGTGTATCTTCTAAGTTTTTCTGCCTGTGCTGATATTTTTAGTTTATTTGAGATAGTGCATGATAAATCCTGATCCACTATAATACTGCACATTGCTTTTATCATGTCTGTCTTTCTGAGTATTTTTGGTGATCTGTTCCCTCTTCTATACTCTTCTAATAGTGACACTTCTTGTCTTAATAACTTTATAGTTTTCTCTTTTTGATACTTCCATGATGGTATTCGATTTCTCCTCTTCCTTCCCCTTACAACCCTTGTTCTCGTGGTGGAATTTTATCTGTTATTAATTTAGCCGCACAGTAATATAGCCTGTTTACTTTTGTTATAGTTCATGGATCTCTATGCACAGTCCTAATTACTGTGTTCATTTGTTTTATAAAACTTCTGACCTTTTGGGCTTTCCTAACCTTCTGCAGTCTATTTTTTTCATTGATCTTAATATGTCTATCTATCTCTATTAAATCAAGCAACTCTGCTCTTAGCGCATTTTCTTAACTGAGGGCACATTTTTGTTCTCCATTTCCTGCTGCATTCTATAGACAGTTCTATAACATCTTCCTGTAGTACATTCTCTTCAATTTCATCCTGTGTCATCCGTTTCTCTGTCATATGGGAACTCATTGGCCTATCACTTCTCAACACTGACTGTGTCAGTGATGATGCAGTTTCATGTTCCTTCCCTGTCTGTCCAGCTTCAAGTGAACATTTATACTGGTTTCCTGTGGAAGACTCCAAAATATCTTCATATGGCAACTGACCAGTTGCTTCCCATTCCACTGGTTTATCCTTAATTTAGATATCCATTGCTCTATCCTGCTGTGGTGCCTTCTGAGTTAGATTTTCTACAATTAATCCTTCACTTTACAGGTACTCTATAATCTCAGCTTTTATTTCTTTAACTTCTCCATTCCTAATCTTCTTTGCTACTTTTCCTCTGTCTTATTTTTGTAGCGTAAAGTTTTCCATGTCCAGATTCCTTTGCCTGTATTTCTCTTCAAATATCTTTGGTGCTTTTTGTATTGATTAGTTTTGCTTTCTCGTTTGCATAAATATTATGCCATATTAAATCTCTTTTTCTTTCCCATGTCCATATTTCTTCTTCAGATGTCTCTTGATCTTCCTGTTTCTCCTTACTTTGTGGGCTCCTTCCATTATACTATGATGTAACCTGTGTTAGACCTTCTACACCAAATTCTTAACTCTGCAGGCATTCCATAACTTTAACTTCTACTTTTTTAACTTCTACTTTACTAATCATCTTTTCTACCTTCCCTCTTTGTGATATTTTTTTATTGTGAAATTTTCCATTTCTGGATGCCTTTGCCTGTTGAATATCTTTTGGGCTTCCTTTTTTCTATTGATTAATTTGGCTTTCAACTTTGCATAAATATTGCACCATATCAAACCTCTTTTTCTTTTCCATATCCACACTTCTTTTTTATACTTTTCAAAAATCGGTTTTGTTGTTTACATTTTAGCACTTTTTCAGATGTTTCTTTTTCCAAACAGCTCAAAGTTTATTGGTCTATATAATGTTTTTCACAAATCTGTTATATTAGTGAACACACATTTTTATTTGAAGCTTCTGACAGTTTTTTCCTGTGGAAGTATTTTCTTTCCTCTAATTTCTCTCTTAATCTTTTTGTATATATTGTGTCTGGAAATTCTGGACTTTTTGCATAATAGTAATAATACATAATTTCTTTCTTATCCTCAATAGTCCACTCTATTATCTTTATGTCTGTTTTTTGACCTATCAGTTTTTGTGGACAGCTACTTCCTTCTACAATGGGGGGACATCCTGCCCCTGGGTCTGGCCTGGCCCCATTATAGGAATCTTTCCATATTTTCAGGATTCTACACTGTCATTTTTTTCCCAGTCCTAGCACCAGAACACCTACCAGGATTGGGCACTTTTTTATCCTGGGTATTGTCCACCCACCAATCTTTTTTAATTTTTGACCTATGTCTTTACATGTTATATGCTATATAAAATATGGTCTATATATCAGTGTCATCTTGGTGAGATGTTGTGAAAAACAAGGTCCACCTCATGAAGGTACTCACCAAGACTTGAGGATGAATTCAGTTTCATCAGTACTACTCTCCTTTGCTTGCTGACTTATCATCTCTTCATTCAATATATTACAATATACATGATGAACTGGAACTCAAGGTGATCTGGTTATGGAGTTTGCTAAGTAAGCAATGAATTATGTTTCATATGAGCGATGTAGTACTCAGCAGTCAGCTGCTATGAATGTTAATTTTAAGTCTCAAGATGCTAGTTGTCTTAAAGACAGGCATTCTTCTGTTAAACAATATCCAAGTTTTCAAATGTTCAGAGTTGTCCTGATATAATGTTGCATGTCTCAGATGCAAATAAATGCTTTTCATTTTATGTTTTAGTTTACATGGCACTAAGGAAAAGATTCATGGAGTGTCAGTCATAAAGGAAATATTTGCAGCATTATCTATCAAATGGATGACATAATGCTTTTACTTAAGGCATACAAATATACAAACAAGTTCATACAACACCTCCTTTTGTTCTTGATGAAAATGTGTGAACTGTACCGTGAGAATGGGTATAGGTAATTTACTTATCAGCACTATAAAAGGTATAATGCAAATAAAACTTTTAAATTTATGCAAACACTGGTTAAAATGAACCAAACTATGTTACAAGAGGACTGCTTTGGTGCAATTTTACTTTTTATCAGTTATGTATATTTACTATATTCATAGGTTCTACATGTAGTGCTGCAACAATATAGCTGAATTTTCAATATTTCCTACCATTTTCACTCTACAAATTAAAATACATAGAATTTTTGTTTTAGGACTAGCTGTAAATATTTTACTAGCTACTGCCTGGCAATATATATCAGGTCTGAACTTTTAAATGACATTTATGAACTCATTATCATGGCATCTATTTCTTGGTTGTCTTTTTTTAATAAAATGTGCATTTTTCTTGTCTTTCATACACTTCCAGTTTCTATGACAGAGTAATTGAGACAGTAAAATGAAAAATAATGAAGTGGACTAAGAGAGTAAGAGATTTTTGGATATTCGTCAATGATAGCTCAAGGATGGAAAATGGATACATGGTATTGCCTATCACAGACTTGGTTAATATAATAAAATAGAGCATGGATACAGATTTAATAAATATGGTGACAGTGAAAGGAAGTACAGGTAATATTAATTAACTGGCAGTTTATGTATAGTATATAATGTCTTGGGCCAACATTGAAATTCCATCAGCAAACATCACCAGACAAAAAAAATCTATCTGATAATTGCTTCCTGCCCTGAATTAACACTTGTTTTAAGTTCTGATAACCCCTTTTATTACTTAGAGTCAATATCGTACTGCCAGGGTACCTCCTCCCCTATCCACATGCCCTAACCCCCCAACACACACAGTTAAGAGTTTGGACAAAAAAGCAGCAGTGTGTACTTTAATAAAGCTGAAGCACTACAGTTTCACTGATTGAGGCATATTTCTTAAACACAAGGGGTCAGTCTTACCACATACTAATTATTCTGTATAGTATTGTGGTAAACCTTTTTTACATTTTGTAACTTTTTTTTAATTCCTGATTCTAGCACAGTTTTCTGCATTGTGCAGATTTTTTTTAATTCCTAGAAAAACTGTAGATAGTTCATGAATTCTCATTCTACTGTTAGGGCAGTTAGCATCTGAATATTTTGCACACTGGAATGTCAACTATATATGAATATATATGTGCTGTTAAGACTGTATATCTATCTATATATATATATATATATATATATATATATATATATATATATATATATATTAGCTATAGATATATGTATGCATGTGTGGGTATGTGTGTATATGTAGATATATATATATATATATATATATATATATATATATATATATATGTGTACATTTATATACACACACACGTGTGGCCTACCAAAAATAAATAAAGAATAAATAAATACTGCTACAGAATGTTCACTCATACTGATTACACACATATACATATATATATATATATATATATATATATATATATATATATATATATATAAAATGTGTGTACACACACACACACACACACACACACACACACATATATATATATATATATATATATATATATATATATATGTATATATATATATATATATATATATATATATGGGTATAATCAGTATGAGCAAATATTCTGTAGCAGTTTTTATTTATTTATTTATTTACTTATTTATTTATGGTAGGATACCCTATTTCACGACTCTAAATTTCATCAAGTATAAAAGTTTAAACTCCTCGACTAAGTGTTGAAATCCTCAGTCTTTGTTCCCTCATAGCAAATGTTTATTTGCACATTGCATACCAGTAGTCATTCATGGTATGCAAGCTTTTCTCATTTGTCTGTGATTCAGTGACTGTTAAGTTATTATTTATAAGAAAGGGGATGTAGATGTAAAGCTTTACATGCTCTTCCTGTGAAAAATGCTGTTTAGAGGTTTCATAGATATAAAGGTTAAACCATGTAGCTTCTTTTGACAGACGCTTCACACAATTTAAACTTGAAATGAAACTGAAAGCAATTTATTTTCATTCTAGCTATCATGCGTAAAACAGTTTCTCCTTTTGAAGCTCTTTCTCTCTTCACTAAATCTAGCTCATAAAAAGACCAAAGAAGTTGAAAGAGCACAGTCTGGTTGATGTTGGTGAGGCAAATAATGCACTTGGAACACAATGCCAATTATTTTACACTGGTAAACTTTATGCGGGATATGATAAGCACCTTTTATGCCTTAAGACAGCTAAATATTATTGGTATAGTGCAGCTGTTTATGTCTAAGTTCTCATATTAGGACTTGTGAACTTCATGACCAACCATGACAGATTAGTGCAGTTCTGTGCAGTAAAAAACATAGTGACAAGTAAAAATGCAGCAAGAAACAAGACAAAGTCAGGACTCTATTATAAAATATTTTTACAAGATGCAAATAAGAATACTTTTTTCTCACTGCTGCAGCTTTCTTCCTAGGCTACTGCTGAAAAGGTGCATTTGAACTGAATCAGTCAAGAAAGAAAGTAACTAAGTGTTTGAGAATATATAAAAGTCAAAAGTTGTGAAAAAAACACGCTGAGTGTTTCCATCTTAAACTCGCCAATGAATGGAGCTGTGTGTAGCAGCACAGACTTTACATGGTGCTCCATAAGGGGAAGAGTTGTACAGACCAACTGCTTTGGGCATCTACTGTGGTGTGCAGTATCCTCAAGATAGGAGAACATGGATCACAGACTGATTGCTGTGGCAGGGTTAGCCACTTGACAGTGTTAAATATTGCTCTAGGTGATTCAGTCATGTTAACTAATGTCACCAAAATGGGCATGGGTAGTTACCACTGATAAGTGGTTTGAGGACCCGGCCTACTCTGACCTACACCAGGGACCCATGCTAATGGTGGGAGGGGTGGGTCAATAAGCTACTGGGCTGCCGGTGTTTAGTTGCCCAGCCTGGGTTACCTGGGATAACTCTGTTGAGCAAAAGCTGGACGTAAAGCCAAGCAACCTGCCAAACATGAACTGAGAATTGCTACACTTAATGTAGGTTCACTGACAGGATATAGCTTGGAAGTGGATGACATGATGATAAAGAAGAGGCTGAACATCCTATGTGTCCAAGAGACAAGATGGAAGGGCAGTGCAGCAAAGCCATTTGGCTTGGGATCCAGACTCTACTACTTAGGAGAGGGACAGGCTAGAAATGGTGTGGGAATTGTGGTGAGAGAGAAGCTTCATAAGGCAGTGAGGGATATCATCAGAATTAGTGAAAAACACACAGAAATAAGACTCCAGTGTAATGAAAGGCAGTATTCATAATCTCAGCCTATGCCCCACAGCAAGGTTGTGATAGTGAGGAGAAGAGTGCATTCATACTGCAGTTGCAGGACCTATTAGATAAAGCAGGACAACACGAACTGGTATTGATAATGGGTGACTTGAATGCACATATCGGGACAGACAGAACAGGATATGAGGACTGCCTGGGTCCAGATGGGTGGGGCAAAAGGAATAAAGGAAGAGAGGTCATTCCAGACTTCTGTCTAGCAAATGTCTTGATAGTAGCCAATACCTGGTTCAGAAAGAGAGACAGTCACGAGATCACATAAAGAGTGGCCAATATGCAACTCAGTTAGACTTCCTCCTAGTGCAGGCACTGGGGTAGAATCAATGATTGCAAAGTCACCACCAGTGAAACAGTCGGCCCACAGTATAAACAACTGGTTGCCCCAGTTAGCTGCAAACAATGGACACAAAAGGCTCTAAGGTCAGCAGAGACTAGGCTGAAGACCTGGAAGTTGACTGGAAAGAAAGTACAATATTTCAAAGAATTGCTCAGGCCTTTAGCACCCCAAGAAGAGGAGGAAATACGTGGAGTTGAAGAAGAATGGCAGTGCCTCAAAACAGCATGTGTGAAGACTACAGAACAGATATGTGGCCAAGCCAACTATGGAAATAACGTACATAAGGAAAGCTGGTGGCAGAATGCAGAAGTCCAGGAAGTCATCAATAGAAAGAAGGATTGCAGGGAAAAGTGGGAGATAGAAAAGACCAACCAGGCTAGGAAGGAATACTGGTTGGCTAACAAAGAAGCTAAGAAAGGAATTGCAATAGCAAAGAATAGGGTATTGGAGGCACTCTTCCAGCTTCTGGAAAGCAACTCAGTAAGTGGCACAAAGAAATTATATCAGTTAGCAAGGTAAAGACAGAAAGAGAAAGAAGATAGTCAGATATCCTTCATAAGGGTTGCCATCAACTATCTGCTCACCAGTCCACAGGACATCAAAGGCAGATGGAAGGAGTATCTCCAGCAGCTTCTGAATGAAGAAAATCCCACAGAAGCAGTACTGCCCCAGAAACAGCCTATGGTGAGAGAAGAGGAGGAGCCCACCCTAGAAGAAGAAAGAACAGCACTAAGGAAAATGAAGTCAGGGAAAGCAGCAGACTCAGATGAGGTCACAGCAGATATAATAAAGGTGCTGGGTGACATAGGAGAGAAATGACACCTGAGGGCACTCATAGCAGTGTGGAGAGAAAGGCATATTCCAGATGACTGGAGAATATGCATACTCATGTCAGTGTAAAAGAACAAAGGGGACATCCACAACTGTGAGACGTACAGAGGCTTCAAACTCCGATCATACTGCATGAAAGTTTTGTAGAGGGTGTCACTCGTCCCTCTCTAGTATAGATGATGAACTGGTGGGGTAGTTCGTTTACATGCTTTATTAAAGAGAAACACATCAGGATGGATGACAGCATTACAAAATATAAACAAACTGATTAACTGACACACTACACAGACATGCATGCTTACATATCAACAGCTTAGTACAAAATGGCAGTCAGGCTCGCATGTTCTCAATATTTATACACTTGCGCAAGCCCCTAGAAAGCTTCTTAAAGGCATACATACATATTGATCTACATCCTCCCCCTTAAATAGATTGCCGTCAATGAAATGACATTGGAAGAAGACATGCAATAATATAGACATCAGAAACAAACACAATGGTCATGTCCAAGTTGCCATGTATCTGTAACATGGTCTAGAAATGCAACCTGATCTAGTAATATAGTAATCAGAACTAGGTTAAGTAACATGGATA
Organism: Protopterus annectens; assembly: GCF_019279795.1. Lineage (NCBI taxonomy): Eukaryota > Metazoa > Chordata > Ceratodontiformes > Protopteridae > Protopterus > Protopterus annectens. The sequence goes on from NC_056749.1 coordinate 324,556,183, forward strand.
GTCTTTGGTGAGCAGCTCGTCTCAGGAATTTCAGGATTCATCTCAGGAACAGTGATATTTACCAGAATGCCCTCAGGAACTGGAACACTGGATAACCCACTCTTAGATAGTCTTTCTCACAGGCTACGTGCTGTGGTACAGGCTCAGACACTGGCATCAAATGTTTCAGATTCCACCTAAACTCTACTCCTTGTGATTCCACAATGTACGGTCTCAGCTATGGGCAAACACGTTTCCTGACTCCAATCCAATCATAACCTTTGCACATTTGCATTCTCACTGTCTCTCCTACACGTAATGGATTGAGTGGTTTTCTGGATTGAGTGGTTTTATCTGTTCAGGTGAACCAAGATGTTTATCATGAGGAATATTTCTGAGATTCAAGAGATTCAGGAAAACATCACTATTGCCAAATTTTGACTTCTCTAGTAACTGTTTACCACTTTGAACTGCATGTTCTGCTGAACCATTTGACTGTGGGTACTCAGGACTACTTCTAACAATAATAAAATCCCACTCTTTGCTGATTCTTTTGAATTGCTGTCTAGAAAACTGTGCCATTGTCAGAAATAACTTTGTGCAGACTACCATGGACTGCAAAATGAAGCTTTTTCTTAGTAATGACAGTACTGGATGTTAGATTAAGAAGCAGGTCAATCTTGAACCAATTACAATAAGAGTCAACTAACACCAAGTAATGTTGACTATTCCATTCAAAAATGTCAGTGGCTCCTCTCGACCAAGGTAGTTCGGGAATCTGGTTTAGCTGAAGTATTTCCTTCTGTTGATGTGACTTTGTATTGTTGTTATTACATTAGTATTACATACAGAACAAGATGAACGTATAGTCTCAATGTCTTGTGACATAAAATGCTAAAATACCAGTCCTCTCACCCTTCTTTTGGTAGAATCAGTTCCTGTGTGGCCACAATGCAGGATAGCAATACATTCTGGTTGCAAGGACTTTGGAACAATGACTTTTGGACCTTTCATGATGATATCATTGTCAGACAAAATGTCATCTCTGTAAGGAAAATAAGGTTGCACTTTTTGAGGTAAACTGGATTGCTTTAATGGCCATCCTTGATTGATAAAGTGGCTGAGCTTCTGTAGAACAGGATCTGAGGCTGTTTCAGCTCATCAAGACGTGTGGAAGAAAAGTTTCTCACGTTCCTGACTTCAAAATCAAGTTGCTCATTCTCATGCTGTTCAGTGGTATTTCTGGGTGATCTGGATAAAGTATCAGCAAGATAAAGAAGTTTGCCTTTTGTGTAGACAAGATTGAAATTGTACTTTTGCAATCTCAAAATCATACTTTGCAATCTAGCTGAAGCTGTATGCATAGGCTTTCTCAAAATAGTGACTAGAGGTTGGTGATCTGTTTCGATCTGGATAGGTCTACCATACATATAATCATGGAACTTCAAACATGCAAACACAAATGCCAAGAGGTCTTTCTCTATCTGATCATACTGCATTTCAGTTTAAGTTAGGGTTCTGGACACACATAGGCAATAGGCTGATCATCTCAAAGAATGACTGCACCAAGACCAAATTTCTAAGCATCACAGGAAAGAGTAACATAGTATCTGAGAGTTGGTGGACTGGCAATTCTCTGTTAAAGGACATCAAATGGTCTCTGGTGCTGTTCCAACCATTACCAGGATACATCTTTACGTGCCAGCTCTCTGAGCAGTGCTGCTGGTTGTCTCATGTCTGGAAAGAACATGCTTAGGTAATTAGCTATGCCAAGAAAACATTATAGGGCTTTAACATTGTCTGGAACTAGCCAAAACCAAGAAGTACATCATACCAGCAAACAAAGAGGTAAGCAGAAACACTCATAAAACAGCAAAACCTCTTGTGTAGTTCCACAGAGTGAAGTCGAATTCATGCTTCCAAAATGCAAAACTTTAAATCCAGATCATTTGAACAGCTGAGTTTATTGACTAAATCCAAAAAATAAAAAGACTTAAGTGCTTTCGTCCCTCAACAACAAGCAAGGCGACTTCATCAGAACAGTCATTACACTTCAGAACCTTCCTTTTATACTGACTCAATTAACTGGTTGTTACACCCATAACAACATTTAAAGTGACCAGTGCTTTTTACAAGAAACATCACACACAAATTTGAATGCGCACAGTAAAAATCACTTAAAAAGTATGTTACCATAAAATATTACTAAAAACCTGATAGAAGCATATGTTGTTAAGATGTAAAAATAAAATGTTATCACAATGTTGAAATGTATAATATATTTAAAAATATGTTATAAAATATACTATATTATAAAACAGCCATAATAGATGGGATGCACCAGGAAAACAAAATTACATATGTTTACATAGGGTCTATATCACGTTGTCGAACTTTTAAATGCTCGAACATCAGATGGTCGACACCATTGATCAATCTTTTAAAAGATCAAACATTTCAACAGAGATCTCCATACAGTGCAGAATGGGATGATTTTCCTTTTCTGCACTGTAGTGTGATCTCAGAGTTGGAATATATAAAAAGCATGGGGTGTGGGGGGTGCAGTCAGGCTTGCCCCCTGCTTAAACTGTTCAGGTAGGATTTTTCTTTGGTTTATTTTTTTTTATTACATTTTTGAACTTTTAAAAGTTCAATCATATGGTGTTGACTATATGATGTTCAAACTTTTAAAAGTTTGATTATATAATACAGACGTGTTTACATGAGGTGGTGTTGTAATCATTTATAATTTTAGTGCCCTCTTTTTAAGAACTGGCAATAAGGAGATATTATCATCGATAGCTAGGTGAGTTAACTGCATTCAACCTCATTTGCCATTGTAATTCAGCTAATTCTAAGTTTAATTCTCACCAACCACCTCCAGGGTGCTTGGGGAGCACTTCTAAAATACCAACTTTGAATTTAGAAAAATTTGGACATTCAGTACTGTGTGTAAACGGGCATTACTAGTGTTGACCCTCTGTATAGCATATACATGTTCATATATTCTTTTTTTAAAAAGTCTTTCTGTCTTACCAACATAGTAATGTCTGCATCCAACACATATTCCCAATGTATACAACACCTCTCATGTTACAATTACCCTTTTGCAACCTAATTTCAAAGGGTATACCTTCTAAAACAAGGGTGTTATGCCTTAATATTTACTGACATTGGTTGCAGGCTCCACAACTAGTGGTCCCTTTGTTAGGTACAATATCTCTAATAATGCTTTATTCAAACAGTGATTTGCAATTCTTACATGTCTTGTAAATAAATTTGGGCTCCCACCCTACATATTTCATAACCTCCACATTGCCCTTAAAAATAGTCCAATTCCTGACCACTATTTCTTTGACTACCTTACTATTTGATGCATATGGAATCACCATCCCCATTTTTGCAGAATGCCCTTCCTTATTGGCTTTGTTGGACATCTCGCTATTACCCCATAATGGCTTAAACTTTATCACCCAACCTTTTTTTAGTTCACCACTAATATAAGCTATTAGTTTTTTAAGGTACCCCCTTTCTATAAACATTGAACTGATTTTCGTTACTTCCATTTCAAACAATTCCAGCTCACAGCACATATATCATGCCCTGACTAATTTAATTACCGCTTGTATATATTTCTGTTGGTGTAACCAGGGTGACAACTCTCAAAATCTAAATAACTATTAGAAAAGGTTTCGTTTCTATATATTGTTGAAGTGAATTTTCTCCTAATATTGTCCTTACTAAGGGCGATGTCCAAATAATTTATGGTCTCATTGCTGAAATTACCCATTAACTTAAGAAAGGATGGGGTATTGTTAATATATTCTAAAAAAGATTCATCATTCTCTTCCTTATTTTTCCATATTATAAGGATGTCATCCAAAAAACGGAAGTAACTTAACCATTTGTCAATATATTTGGCCTCCCATGCATATAATACCAGGTTAGCAAGTATGGATGCACAACTTGCACCCATAGCTACTCCCCTGAGTTGTTCAAAATAAGCTCCTTCAAACGTGAAGTAGTTATTGGCCAGAATCACTTTCATGGCCAGAATAATAAATCTCATCAAGGTTTCATTTAACCTGGTAAGACTTTGTATTGCTTCTTCAAATAATTGAATACCTTCCTGGTGGAGGGATGGATGTAAATAAATCAACAATATTGCTCGTACCATCCATGTTCTATTTTTGATAAGAGGTCCCATGAATCCTTAAGCATACAGTCAATCGGGGTTTACTATCAAAATGTTGAAATTTATATGGTCGACAATCAAAATCATTACATCGAATGTTCAAAATACTGAAAATAAAAATGTCAAAGTTTAAATGGTCAACAAACACCTGCAAACTAACACTAGTGTTTTTGCAGGGGGGCTGCACCCCCCTGCACCTCCCAGACCCCCTGCTACTTATATATTAAAACTCCGAGATCACACAACAGTGCTGACGAGGGTAAATCCTTGTCTGTTGTCAACATAATGTCAACAAGTAATTTGCATGCACTTTCTGTCGACCAAATGAACTACTCAATATTCATGTGTCGACCATATGTGTCAATCAAATGAATGTTAGACCATATGAATTTCAACATTTTGATAGTAAGCCATTCAATCAGTGCTATGGCATTTTTCACTACCTTGTCTATAAATACCCCTAAAGAATATGTAGGGCCACTCTGAGCAGATATTATTATTCTAAAAGGGGGATGTTTTATATTTTTATGGACTTTGGGTATGCCAAAAGCTACCAGGATTAGTATACATTCACTCTTTAAAATTTGAAATACTTCCTCCGAAATAACGTCTTGAAACAAAGAGCCCTGCAAAAGTAGTTGAATTTTTCTATGAGCTATATATATATATATATATATATTTTGTTCTTGGAAACCTCATATTTGTCAGTGTCATAAAAAATCTCAAGTAGTGAATTTATATAGTCCATTATGTTGAATAATACAACCCCCCCAATCAGGCTTCATGACTCAATTCACCATTGCTATGAAACATTCTAATAAGCTCACTTTCGACATCCTATTGTTATTGTTATTGTTACCATACATTGAAGAATATAAATCCACAGAGTATGCCCCTTCAAATGCTGATATTATTGGCTGCATGGGAGGGGTTAAAACAACTTTTTTTCTTTAAATTTATCCTAGTGTTCACATGGGATGGAATATTCTCATCTTTAAAAAACACTTTCAGATTTAACCTCCTTGTAAACAGTTTTAATTCAGTCATAACATCTACCAAACTGGCCTTAAAGCAGGGTACAAACTTAAACCCTTTACTTAACAGGGTAAAAAAGCTTTTATCTACCTTTAAGTTAGTGTAATTAAATATCTTAAAACTGCCATACTTAAATACCCTTCCTTCCTTAATAATATTTTCCTCCACAGAACTCACCTCAAGGTTTAATTAATGATTTAATTCATAAACCTCGATCATCTCCCCTTTCCTCTCCTCCTCGGGGTCCGGAGTTGTTGAAAAAAATTCCTTTGTCAATTTTTATTTTCCACCCATTCTAACCTTCTTAAGTGTGAGTATTATCTCTCATACTCATCCATCTCCTCATCAAATCTACTGTTATTTCTCACTTCATATTCCTGTTCTTGTTTGGAATGTGACCTACTATTGTCATGCCCTGCACCATTTTGTACAAAACATGCATTTGGTAAAATATACGCTGTTTTTTGTTGTATTCACATTTATCCCTGGCCATTTTTTTTTCTTTTTCCTCTCAATATTCCCTGTAACATATATACACCACAGATTTGAATGGTAAATTCAAAACCAACATTTTTTCATGCCACTATTAGTATCTAACATTGGTATAATTCCCCCATTTACCATACTGGTGGACATTAATGCACACTCATGTACACACCTGCAGACTTTTATACCTTACTACTTTACTTCATTCACTTTTTTCTGTATTTTTGTATGGTTTTTGTACTAGTTTTCATTTTATAAACATATTTTGGGGATGTAAACATGAAACTGTCATGACAGTTTTTTTTTTTTTTTTTGCAAAGCACTGATATTTTTTTTCTGAGCTGTTAATTACTTATTTTTTTATGCACAGAAATATACATGGGTGGATATTTACTAGATGATATTATTAGACAGATCTATTTTTATATTTATAGTGTTCTAGTTAGAGTATGCTTATGGTTAGATAGCTATGTGTTTTTTCTTAATTTTAGTTCTTGTCACAGACCTGATGAAGGTTTATTGCATTAGGTAGCCAAAAGCGATTTTAGTTAAAAGTCTTTTTATGTGCATTTTATGCTTTTCTTAATGCCTGATTTTGGAATGTGGGTTGCAAATAGATAGGTAGTGATTTACTTAACTAGAATTTAGTTTGATCTAATGAGTACTGTGTGGGGTTACGTAGTTGTTGTTCTAAAATTCACTTTTACTGCCATGTTTATACTGTTTGCCTTGAATAGGCTGGTTTAATAGTAAACAATATGTATATTTTCCACACCTACTTTTAGGTGTATTAAAGCTGATATGTTTAACATTGTTAAAATATTTCTGATTTTTTGAAACTGAGGATGGCTTGTCTGTGACGAATAAAGACTTATTTGCTTTGGAACACTACTAGGATTCATAACTTTTGGTAATTATTGTGACCAAGCTCATCAACAAATTTTTAAGACTACTAGTTTCTGTTTTGTATTTTTTCCTTAACATTCATGGTGGTGAGGCTGGAACTAGACAGATCCCTGTGCTTGTTCGTTTTTTTTTTTTTTTTTCATTTTAAATTTATAACTAAAACAAACTAGAATGTATACAGAACACATTTACAAGGCAGGTAACAGATTTGGTCAGACTGCATACAGTTGTTAATGCTCTCCATTGGGTACAAACTACTAAGAGGGATCCTCATTCTATATTTAAATGTCTTAAAATGAAATTCTACCTGCTACATTGGGTATCTCCATCTCTAATCACAGTCATGTCTAGGAATGATACTCTTTCTCTTGATGCCCCAGTGTAGAACTTTAACTAAGAGGGATATGCTGGGATACTATGTATCCCCCCCCCCATACGCACACACATACACTGCGTCAAGAATTTAGAGCTTTTTAATAGGTCACTAGATACTTGGTTCAAAGGTTAACTTTTTGATTCTGGCTTTTCTCTTAGCAAACTCTTAAAAAAACCCTGAGAGGGATCGGAGTTGGAATTTTTATTATATTGAAACGTGAACACTGAGCTTACACTGTGATCTAGAATAAAAAGAAAAACTGTCTGACAGCAGTGTAAGTAAAAGGAACAAACCCTTTTTATTACCACTTATACAGTGATCCACCAACAGAATGAACCTCTCAAATTGTGATATTTACTTATTTGCTTGTTTGTTTATTTATTTATTTTCTGGTGAAAATCATTTCAAAGGATTGAATTCCAACAAGGTTCTATACTCATTATATATATATATATATATATATATATATAGAGAGAGAGAGAGAGAGGTAAAGCTTTCCTAATTATGCAGATAAGTTGAAGATGACAATTGTACAGATACCCTGTAAGTATCAAAGAAGCAGCTAAAGGGTGTTTTAGAGCATGTTTACAAAGGATCATAGTTCAGAAACTGTTGTAAACTTCATTTTAAACAGCCATTACAGGATGGCACCCATTCTCCATAATCTTTTAAACTCAATTAATGAATGGTATCCAAGTCAGAGGTCATAAATCATCAGAACATAGTACATGCATGTACAGCAGACACATAGGACACCCTGAAAAAGAAATTCTGAAGAATCCGACTCTTATTAATTTCTTTTCGGAAAGAAAAGGGGAAACATCTATATCAAATACAACAGACATTTCGCAGTGGTTTATTAAAAGAGCAGTAGGCATAGGAATACAGCACAACACAGCATCCTATTAAAAATTCTGAAAACAATGAAACATCTAATTAGGCACTGAAGCATTTTCATTACCAGTTTCTGAAAATTTAATGTTGAAAATCAACAACATGACTTGAGAATACTGTCTGTCACTATGTTAACTTCTGGAAGTATCTGCATTCAAACTGGAACCTTAGTTTGAGAGACAGCCTTACAGAGCTATCTGAAAATATATAGAGCTGAGTATATTTTTCTGTATTATTCTGTATTATAGAGCTAAATTGTTTGCTTAGATATCTGTTGTCTTACTGCTCTGCAAATATATAGAGAACAGTATATATTTTTTGGCTTTATAATTTGCACATTCCTCACATCTGTGTTGAAACTGTCCCCCCCCCCTCATTTCCTGTCTTGTCTTCAGCTGATATAATTGAGCTAGTGTTGTATGGCCTATTAATTAACAATCTGCATTCAAACTGGAACCTTAGTTTGAGAGACAGCCTTACAGAACTATCTGCAAATATATAGAGCTGAGTATATTTTTCTGTATTATTCTGTATTATAGAGCTAAATTGTTTGCTTAGATATCTGTTGCCTTACTGCTCTGCAAATATATAGAGAATAGTATATATTTTTTGGCTTTATAATTTGCACATTCCTCACATCTGTGTTGAAACTGTTTTTCCCCACCCCCTCTCATTTCCTGTCTTGTCTTCAGCTGATATAATTGAGCTAGTGTTGTGTGTCCTGTTAATTAACAATCTGCATTCAAACTGGAACCTTAGTTTGAGAGACAGCCTTACAGAACTATCTGCAAATATATAGAGCCGAGTATATTTTTCTGTATTATTCTGTATTATAGAGCTAAATTGTTTGCTTAGATATCTGTTGTCTTACTGCTCTGCAAATATATAGAGAATAGTATATATTTTTTGGCTTTATAATTTGCACATTCCTCACATCTGTGTTGAAACTGTTTTTCCCCACCCCCCTCATTTCCTGTCTTGTCTTCAGCTGATATAATTGAGCTAGTGTTGTGTGTCCTGTTAATTAACAATCTGCATTCAAACTGGAACCTTAGTTTGAGAGACAGCCTTACAGAACTATCTGCAAATATATAGAGCTGAGTATATTTTTCTGTATTATTCTGTATTATAGAGCTAAATTGTTTGCTTAGATATCTGTTGTCTTACTGCTCTGCAAATATATAGAGAACAGTATATATTTTTTGGCTTTATAATTTGCACATTCCTCACATCTGTGTTGAAACTGTTTTTCCACACCCCATCCTCATTTCCTGTCTTGTCTTCAGCTGATATAATTGAGCTAGTGTTGTGTGTCCTGTTAATTAACAATCTGCATTCAAACTGGAACTTTAGTTTGAGAGACAGCCTTACAGAACTATCTGCAAATATATAGAGCTGAGTATATTTTTCTGTATTATTCTGTATTATAGAGCTAAATTGTTTGCTTAGATATCTGTTGTCTTACTGCTCTGCAAATATATAGAGAATAGTATATATTTTTTGGCTTTATAATTTGCACATTCCTCACATCTGTGTTGAAACTGTTTTTCCCCACCCCCTCTCATTTCCTGTCTTGTCTTCAGCTGATATAATTGAGCTAGTGTCGTGTGTCCTGTTAATTAACAATCTGCATTCATACTGGAACCTTAGTTTGAGAGACAGCCTTACAGAACTATCTGCAAATATATAGAGCTGAGTATATTTTTCTGTATTATTCTGTATTATAGAGCTAAATTGTTTGCTTAGATATCTGTTGTCTTACTGCTCTGCAAATATATAGGGAACAGTATATATTTTTTGGCTTTATAATTTGCACATTCCTCACATCTGTATTGAAACTGTTTTTCCCCACCCCCCTCATTTCCTGTCTTGTCTTCAGCTGATATAATTGAGCTAGTGTTGTGTGTCCTGTTAATTAACAATCTGCATTCAAACTGGAACCTTAGTTTGAGAGACAGCCTTACAGAACTATCTGCAAATATATAGAACTGAGTATATTTTTTCTGTATTATTCTGTATTATAGAGCTAAATTGTTTGCTTAGATATCTGTTGTCTTACTGCTCTGCAAATATATAGAGAACAGTATATATTTTTTGGCTTTATAATTTGCACATTCCTGACATCTGTGTTGAAACTGTTTTTCCCCACCCCCCCTCATTTCCTGTCTTGTCTTCAGCTGATATAATTGAGCTAGTGTTGTGTGTCCTGTTAATTAACAATCTGCATTCAAACTGGAACCTTAGTTTGAGAGACAGCCTTACAGAACTATCTGCAAATATATATAGCTGAGTATATTTTTCTGTATTATTCTGTACTATAGATCTAAATTGTTTGCTTAGATATCTGTTGTCTTACTGCTCTGCAAATATATAGAGAACAGTATATATTTTTTGGCTTTATAATTTGCACATTCCTCACATCTGTGTTGAAACTGTTCCCCCCCTCCATGTTCTTGGTTGTAGTTTAAATTTGGTGGCTTTTTCAGTTCCTGCCCCACTGTAGATTTGATCTAAGACACTCCCCCAGGCCCATCTCTTTACCACATTCTACCTAATAAACCCTTTCTGCACTTGCTTTTAGTCCTTTTTAATTTAATTACATTTTTTCAAACTGTGTGTGGACTAATATTGCTACATATTCAAGTGTGCCAGCTTGCACTGTATGAGAATTGTATTTACTACTGCTTTTGCTACTTTTCTGAAAAAAAAAATCCATCTGCTTTTACTGTACTTGTGTTTCTTCCTACTTTATTTTGTGTCATCTTAAAAGTACTCAATTGTATTTATTACTGCTTGGTGTAACTCATTCTAAGCTTTTTAGTTTAAACACTTGGGCTTCAGACCAGTTGTTTTACATTAAGAGGGTTTGTGGTCTGCACTGTAGTGGCAGAACAGATAGCTTGCATCCTTCTAAGTTGGGAAATGCTGATTGAGGTCTCAGTGTCTGTTATTGTAAAAGTGTATTAATTCTAGTTTAAGCACTTGGGCTTTCAGGCCAGTTATTTTACATTAAGAGGGTTCGTGGTCTGCACTCTTGTGGGAGAAGAGGCTGGACTCTGCCCTTCTGAGCTGGAAATTTCTGGTTAAAGGCTTATAGTGCATGCATATCTGAACTGCTTCTTACTGAAATTGGTACACTTTATTTGCTGTAACATAGACTAGATCCAGGCCTGCTGAATCTAGCTTTGTTTGTATAACTTGAGCACTAATCCAGGCATTCTTTAAAGTATTTAATTGTATTTATTACTGCTTGGTAGTAACTTGATTAAAGTGTAGCTATCATTCTAAGTCTTTTGGATTAAGCACTTGAGCTTCAGACCAGTTGTTTTACATTAGGAAGTTTTGTGGCATGCACTGTGGTGGCAGGACAGATAGCTTTCATCCTTCTATGTTGGGAACTGCTGATTGAGAGCTTAGTGTCTGTTATTCTTAAAGTGGAGAGGCTGGACTCTGCCCTTCTGAGCTGGGAATTTCTGGTTAAAGAGAAAAAGTTACAAGAGTCACCAGTCACAGGCAGCAATAATACGTCCTTCCTTGTTCTTAATATGCTGTAGCAATCAGCACCGCATGACAGGCAATTTCCAAAAGATTTCTTTAATATAAACTTATAACACACAAAAACGGATCAAGCGCTTTCATCCACATAATGTGGACTTCATCAGAATCAATTAACTAATACATTACACAGTATTTAAACATAATTTGGCGCCATTTCGTGCTACATTCTTAAAGGCATCAACACAGCTTTAATTCATAGAATAGAATTAATAAATGATTAAAATAAATTGTTCTCACAATAAAATAATACATATTGCTTCTAATAAAATAACACAATATACATTGAAAATCACCTTGCAGTACTAACCAAATATTACAAGTGTATTTTAAAATGTATATGGTAAATTGTATATTTGTGTGTATACATTGTCATTTTCTACTAATACTTCCTATATTCATTTGGATGACAGTGACAATGTTAATGTTTAACACTTCATAGATCACTGAATTTGTTTATAATACTCTTCTAATTCATAATTTGTAATTCACACTTTACAATGTGCCTAGGGACAGGGATGAATCACTTCTCAAGTAAAACTTCATGCTTGAACATATATTTTTTTGAATCTAATTGAAGTTATAAAAATAAATAATTAATTTAATATACTGTTTAAAAATACTAGTAATAAATAAATGATATATTTAAAAACTGCATATTAAAATATTCTGTGACTGGTGACACTTGTAACTTTTTCTCTTGTTATTGAGTTACACTTTGATAATTTCTGGTTAAAGGTTTATAGTGCCTGCATATCTGAACTGTTTCTTACTGAAATTGGTACACCTTGTTTGCTGTAGCATAGACTAGATCCAGGCCTGCTGAATCTAGCTTTGTTTGTATGCTTGTTGTTTGTTTGCTTGCTATTTCCCTGGAATGTTAATTCCACCTAAAATGTGGCTTCTCAGTGCTTCTGTGGATCCCTAGTGATATCTGCATTGCTTACTGTACTTATTTCCTTGTTTCACTTGAAAGAAAGTTACTGCTTGTCGTTTTTGCATTTAAGTTACCTGTAACACATTGCACTTAAGTTACCTGGCACTTGCTCACTAAAGCAATTAGATAAGTCAGCACTAAAAATTAAAAGCACTACACTCTCACTCCCCATTGGCCCTTGTTTTCAATTATAAAGGAATTCCCAATATTATTCTAGCATGTCCAAAGGTCAGTTGTCAATCTCCTCTCCAGTCCAGCTGGTGAATCTGGGAATCTTGACGCAATGTTACAACTGCCTCATGTACACAGACAACCCTCTCCTCCTCCCAACAAATTCCAACACATGTGAGAGATGCAACCATATAGCCAAACGGGAGGCTAAGCTCTCTCAACTCAGTACTGGCATAACCAGTCAGGAGGAGAAGGAAAACACACTCACTACAGTTCCAGTCTCACACAGACCTACCACGACAGCAAACCAAACACATAATCACACAAAAACATACTCAGAGGCTCTAAGTAAAGATCTTCCTAAGCAGCAGAGACCTCCAAAGCAGACACCCAAGCAACCGCTACCCCAAAACAAAACACGTGCAACACATATCTCACAAAGCCAGTGTGCAGAACAGTCACAGCCCTTAAGGCTAAACAACACACCTGATACACTTGTAATAGGTGACTCTATCGTCAGGCACACTGACGTCCCGCTCACCAGGCTGAACAAGGAGAAGGTCACGGTGAGCAGCCTGTTGGGCGCTAGGATCCGCCACATAACACAAGCACTCAGGTCACTCCAAGGCAAGTACAAATATGACTCAGTCATTGTCCATGCTGGTGTGAATGACCTGAGACCTACCTCCCTGGACTACATGAAAAGAGACATAGAGGAGCTGTCTGAGCATGTAGCCCAGGCCGGTATGACCCTGACCTTGAGTAGCATCTTACCCTCACCAAGAATGATGCCACAATATGAAGACAAGATGATCAATTTCAACAATTGGCTTAAGTACTGGTGTCATTCAAAGGGGATCCAATGCCTGTCAGCCTGGGATGATATGCTCGACAAGCTACGATGCTTCGCTAGGGATGGCTTGCACCTGTCACCCCTGGGCTTTCGGATATTGGCAAAGGCTCTTGCTATCCCCATAGTGTCTTTTTTAGGCAAGGCTCAAAAGACAAACCCACCTCCATAGGTATTACAAGGGATAAGAAACTAAGAGTAATGCTATTCAATGCCAGAAGTCTAAACCTCAAGATGCATGCACTCAAAACTCTCCTTAGCATGGAGAACATCGATATCTGTGCAGTAACAGAAACCTAGTTCAGAGCTCCCGAGAGCACCCCAGCACTACCAGGTTAAACCTCATACCATGCTTTTCGGCCCCAAAACTTGGACCAAACCACAAAAGGAGGGGGAGTATCGATATTCATCAAACATACCCACACCTCCAGGTTGGTGGCAAAGCACGAAGCATCAGAGACTATCCATGTGCAACTAACAGTGGGTAAAACTGCCTTCCAGTTTATAGCCTGCTACAGACCACCCTCCCAAACCCAGGAACCCCACTCACCTTCCTGAGAACACTGGAAAATATGATGGTCTCTCCAAACACTATTATATTGGGCGACTTCAACTACCCAAACATAGACTGGGAGCATTACTCTAGCTCCAACACCCTAGCCCAAAGGTTCCTAGAATTCATAAACTCAAATGCTATGGAACAACTTTTTACCACTCCCACAAGAAGGGAAAACATACTGGACCTGATCATCACCAACATGGGGACTCTATGCTCCAGACCAGAAGTGTATCCCTCACTGGTAAGATCAGACCATAAATTGATCTCACTGGATATTCACATCCCGACCCTACCCCCTGCCCAGAAAACCACAGTGAAAAACTTTTCTAAAGCAAATTTCACACTCCTCAAAACCGAGGTGGAATCCTTCAAAGCCCCCGGGCCTGTGGAAAATACAGTCCAGACCGCAGAATCTTTATAAATGCATTCTATGAACACCTTCAGGAATGCATGGATCATGCAATCCCAAATAAAACCAAGACCCAATCCTCCAAAGGCAGACATCCTGTCTGGTGGACCCCAGCCATAAACAAACTATACAATAAAAGGAGGAAGCTACTACATGATAGAGCAAAATCCCAAAAAGGGAAGGCATCTCTGATCAGTATTAGCAAAAAACTAAGTGCACTCATAAAATCATCTAAGGCCAGCTTCGAGAGAAAAATTGCACAGGACACTAAGGATAATCACAAGGCTTTCTTTAGTTATGTTAGCAACCTGGGTGGGAATTCCCAGATATGCTCAGAATTAGTCCAAAATGACAAAAAATACACCGAACCCACAGACATTGCCAACATCCTAGCTGACAGGTTCAGCACAAACTCCCCCCCCTCCCCACCAAAAGGGCAAATATCTATCCCAGCAGAGTGCTGCCCCCATGACATCTCAGATGCTCAGGTAAGAGCCGCCCTCTCCAAAGCAAAAAACACAGCAACAATGGGACCAGACGGTGTCCCGGGCTGCATCCTAAATGAACTCCAAGAAGAGCTAAACCCAAACATAAAACTACTGTTCAATCTCAGCCTTACTACAGGATATGTACCCAAAGAGTGGTGTACAGCAACAGTGGTCCCTCTCCACAAAGGTGGTGCCTCAACGGACCCTGGAAACTATTGCCCCATAAGCCTGACTAGCTTGGTCTGCAAAGCTATGGAAAGGATCATCATGGACCTCATAAATAAAGATATTGGGGACCTACAGACACTGGATCCTACCCAGTTTGGCTTTGTTAAGGGCAGATCCTGCCTCTTAAACCTGGTCGACTTCTTTGAAACAGTCACTAAGGCCATTGACGAAGGGAAGGTGGTCCACACAGCCTATCTGGACCTTGCAAAAACCTTCGATACAATACCCCACTCAGGCATTATAGATAAGCTCACCAGCTTAAATATTAACCCCCGTGTCACTAGATGGGTTGCAAACTGGCTCAAGGACAGAACCCACATGGTTAGAATTGCTGGAGCCATGTCAGACTCCAAACCAGTTACAAGTGGTGTCCCACAAGGCTCAGTCCTGGGACCTCTCTTGTTCGGTATATATTTCTCGGAGGTACAGGCCAACACAGAAGGACTGTGGCTGACCAAGTTCGCTGATGACTGCAAACTGGGCGCCATAATTGACTCTCCAGCCGACACAAGCATCCTCCAAAAGGGCCTCATAGAAACAGACAACTGGTGCCAGTGCCATGGCCTCAAGCTAAATGCCAAAAAGTGTATAGTCATCCCCTTTGGCAAAAACAAAGTGCCCACAAATTACCACATAGGTGGTAGTCCATTAAGTACAGAAGAAGTAATTAGGGACCTGGGGACCCAAGTTGATGGCAATCTCTCATTTGACAACCACGTGGCCAAAGTGGTTAGAAAAACATTTTATATAGCCCACCTAATCATGAAGGGATTCACATCTAGATTAGGGGAGGTCATCATGCCTCTTTACTCATCCCTCATCAGGCCCATAATCAAGGACAATGCCCCTTTTGGTATGTACCTTACCAAACACCTGCAGCAACTGGAAAGACCCCAAAAATACCTCACCAAGAGGATCAAAGGGCTCAAACAGATGCCATATGCTGCCCGGTTAAAGAAACTCCAGCTCTACTCAGTGGCATACCGCCTGCTCAGAGGCGACCTGTGCCTGACGTATAAAGCCATGTCCAACCCGGAATTAAGGGACATGCTGCACCTCAAAAAATCCAAATCCCATCGAGCTACATGCTCGAGAGACTTGAACCTCAGCACTGAAATAAATAGGACATGCTGGAGGGACAGATTCATAACCCAGAGGCTCCCTTCACTCTGGAATAAAATCCCAGTCCAGGTTAGGCAGAGTCCCTCATTGACTCTCTTCAAGAGGAATCTTGATGAGTGGATGGGAGATCGTAGGTTTACCCCGGGTATCACTTCTGTGTCACTGTTAGACAGAGGCACAGTATACTAACCTCGAAAAACGGCATAGCAAAATTAATTTAAAATGGGTGGCGAAAGCCAAACATACTCTGGCTAGGCTTATAAATGCCCTAGGGCAGATAGCCTAGTATGAACCTAAGAACCTATGAGTAGATTTAAGAATATCAGAGGTCAGCTAGGCTGGCAGAGCTAAACAGGCAAGAGTTCAGATTGAACGATGACCCTTACTTTATATGGCTAAATATTACTAAGTACATTACCAAGAAAATATTGTGAAGCAATGATTAGCACGCATTTAACATGTTCTTTTCATTCAGGAAATATTTCATTTTCTACATTTATAATATGCTCTCGCAGGTCATTTGTTTACATTATTGGAATTATTGCTTCTTGTACAATCAAAATTTGATCTTTTGAAAAAATGCTTGCATTTCACAAGCGATCTTCATGCTACCTTCAGACATTGAAAACTTTTTTTTTCCTACAGGGAGCAAGCTATCTTCTGCCTTACTAATAACATGTATGTACAACATTTCGGAGTGGAAAATTCCCCTGAACAGCATACATTAGTCTCATACAGACTCAACTAGCTAAAACAGTGCTATTAAGATCTAATAAACCAACCCTTATGGAAACCTGGGACAGTATAAATATTGCTATCCTTTATGTAGCAAATTCTGACTGGCATTCATAAATGAGACTTGGTGGTTCTGTCAACAGATGAACTTAAAATCAGAAAAGCAGGCTAACACACTACAGAAATGTCTATAAGGAGTTCATCTGAATTGTGAAAAGATATGGCTTTGAGGCAGGCTAGCTAGTCTTGTCATTAATGTGGAATCAACAAAGCTGGTAAAGAATGTAATTCCTGCAACCTAGAAATAATATAATATGATGGATAAAATGGTGACATTTCTTTCCCTTAAAACAAATAATGGATCATAAGGAGCCACAACAGTGGAAAAGGAAAATAATTTTGAAAGATAATGGTTAAGCCTTGTTACAGTTTATTATTTTCCTGTGATGACAGCTTTTCTCAGCAGATGGAGGCTGGTGCTTACATAAGAAATTACTCATTCTGCTCCATCTCAGATAAGATATGTTAACTGCACATGCTCCAAGTAATTTGCATAATATTATGTGTAAAGAGTTGCCTGAGCTTCTGGGTGGAAAACATGGAAAATGAAGATACATACTTTTTAAGTGTAAATATCATCTTTATATGTAGAGGTCTCTACATTTGGGGTTAACATGTACAGTGGAGTTGCTACCCTGGAACTGTTATATAGTTTTGTACTAATCAGACTAGCCCAGAAAAATATTAAGTATTTCTTGTTCACACACTGCAGTAAGTATTTCTGTGCAGGTGGCTTATTCAAATCTTTTAAGATAGCTTGTAGAATGACTATATGTCAGTAATAATGAAGCACATGCTATGCAAAGCAGTACTTATCTAGCTGTAGATTCAGTCTGGCTTGTTTGAAACATACCAGCATTTCCTTCAAATGCAGAAGGTACTAAATTGCTGAAATAGCAGGGAATGGTAAATACCCTTTCCCTACTGCAGTGTGATCTAGGAATCATATTTAAGCCGAAAGGGGAAGGTGAGGCCATGAGCACTGGCTTTAGTTGTGTTTAGCTTCTGTTGATATTTTGTGTTTAGATAATTTTGTTAGATACTTGTCATATCACTATTATTAGATCAATTTAGGTATACCCATATATATATAACATCACCGAAAAGGGACAGATAATGAAATTACTTTGAAGAGTTTTCCTCATTAATTTAACATTCCTACTGGACGACTGTTAATGAGCAGTTGTCATACATTTATTCATTTATTTGCTGTTTTATTTGCCTGTATAAGATACCTGTTCTATTTTCATATATTTTAGATTACTCCTTGAGAAGGTTTGTTGAGGTGCTTGTGATTATGACTTTGTGAAGTTTTAATAAAAATATTAGAGCTGTTTTTGTCATTATCTGTTTGCTATCAGAACATACCACAAAATCACTTTCTTCATAGCTTTATATCCCTGCAAACATGCCTGCTTCACCCTTTTTCCTGCCACTTCTCCCTTCCAGTAACTTTGTAATCATCTCCTAGATATGAATACTGCAACCTCCAGCCACCTTGTCACCTTCTACTATCTTCTGAAACAACTACTACAATACGTCCTACAATACCTTGTCATCTTATTCCCCATCACATACCACAATATTATCCTAATCAGTCTGATTTCATCAACTTTAATATTATCTTTCTCTACAGCCATATTTTCTACTCCAAACTGACATTATCACTTGTAATGCTAGAATTCAAAGTATGGAAATTCTATTAAAAACCTAACTGCCTTGCCTTGAACATGTGTAAGTATTGTAAACACTGTATAATAAATCACCTGGTATGATTATTCTTTCAATATATTAAGATCTCCATTGTAGTCCAATATGCAGTGTATATGTATATGTATATGTATTTGTTTGTCTGTAATCACATGAAATTGGCAGTTAGTACAGTGCTTTCTTTCAATTACTTCTACACTATTTGTATTCCATTGCGTCTTTTTTTCTTTATATTAACTGTACTGTTTTATTTTGTATCTTTTGGAGCTTTTCTACCTGGCTGCTGCTGAAAAGAAAAAAAAATCATAAATCAATCAATCAATAAATAAATACATTCATTTTATTATTTTTATCACTTTTTTCACAGTTAACAAAGCTTTCAGGAATAGGCCAAATTTTGTTTTATGAAAGAGTTATATATGAATGATGTGTTATGATTTTCTTTGAAGAAACATTCAGATTACAAAACTGCTAAATGGAATCACCAAATCAACTAAACTTGTGAATCTGAACAAATAGATACCAAAAAAAAATGCACTCTGGAGATCTAAATGCAAAGGAGTGAATCAGTCTTTGTTGACTGTGCAAGACATCTTTGATCTGGAAGAGATGGACTTCCAACAACCATAAGCCATTTAGAAGTTAATAATCTGCCACAGAATTACATTATTTGCAATTTTTTTATCTTAGGAAGGAATGGACTTTCAGATATTTCAATCATGTTCTACATAAGCTTTTGCTTATTGAAACATTTTGTTGTTACCTTGTTTAAATCCCACTTTATATATACTGTTGGAATATATGAGGTTGCATCATGTGAGTTTGTTGCTATGACAATACAGACATGCAATCTGTTTCATGAAATTTCAAGAAATTCTAAGTATTAATGTTTTTTTGTTAGACATATTGCATATTGTGAGGCATATAATTGCTAACAAAACAGTGTGCTTCCTCAGGCCAGAATATTCATAATACTATGGCAGAATGAAGTCGACTAGAGCCATACTGAAATGTATACAGGGTATGAATCTTGTTTGCTAATTTCTTGACTTTTCTAACAAGAATAGTCTGGTTTCCGGGCTTTGCTGGTGTCAGAACTTTAGTCTGAGTGTTCTGAGCTATCCAGACCTTGCTGTGGTAGAGGGTGGTCCTACTGCTTACCAATGAGAGAGGGAACATTGGACTGCCTATCTAACACAAGAGGAGTGACTTCCAGCTCTGAAATTGTAATTTTATTGGCCATTTTGGGCTGATTTCTATCCCTTTTAACCTTCTGGCATAAATATGCATGTTTGCATGTGTTTGAGCTTGTTTTTGATCAACAGATCCTGTTTGGGAATCCTGCAGACAACTGCAGTACCAAAACTAGGAGGAGAGACTTTTTGTGCTAACTGCAAGTACTTTTTGCTGAATTTTCTAATTTTTGCTGATTTAGTTGTTTTTATTACCAGCACTTCTCAGAAAGCTTAAAAAGTAGACTAGCTACTTATTTCACTGTATTTCTGTCTGTAAGTCATTTTCCAGTTGTGCACTTGCCTTGCATTATTTAAAAAGTTAAAATTTTCAAATTTCTAATTTTGCAAAGTTTTAATTGAGTTTACTGTTCTGGGCTATACACTCAAGTGCATTAGCCTTTCTGTGCTTATTTACTGTATAACTGCATTGTTTAGCCTGATTTAACGCAAAAAAATTCTATCCTGTTTGCTAATTTCCCACCTATTCTAACTAGAATAGTCCAATTTTCAGGCTTTGCTGGTTTCAGGACTTAAGTTTCAGTGTTCAGAGCTATCCAGACCTTGCTGTGGTAGAGGGAGTTCCTACTGCTTACCAATAAGAGTGGGAGCACTGTACTGCATATCTAACAATAGATGAATGGTTTCCAACTTTAAAGCTGCAATTTTATTTGCCATTTTGGGCTGATTTCTATCCCTTTCACCTTTCTGGCATAAATACACATGTTTGCACATGTTTGGGCTTGTTTTAGATCAAGAGATCCTGTTTTGACAACCTGCAAACTACTATAGCACCATAAATTAAAAAGAGAGGCTTTTTGTACTAACTGCAAGTACTTTTTGCTGAATTTTCTAATTTTTGCTGATTTTGGTCATTTTTATAAACTGTACTTCTCAGAAAGCTTAAAAAGTAGACTAGCTACTTGTTTCACTGTATTTCTGCCTGTAAGTCATTTTCCAGTTGTGTACTTGCTTTGCTTTATTTAAAAAGTTAAAATTTTCAAATTTTTAATTTTGCAAAATTTTAATTGGGTTTACTATTCTGTGCTACACACTCAAATGCATTAGCCTTCCTGTGCTTATTTGCTATATAACTGCATTGTTTAGCCTAATTTAACCAAAAAAGTTGTATCTTGCTTGCTACTTTGCCACAATTTCTACCTAGAATAGTCCAGTTTCCATGCTTTGCTGGTTTCAGGACTTTAGTTTCAGTGTTCAGAGCTATCCAGACCGTGCTGCGTAGAGGTCGGTTCTATCGCTTACCAGTGAGAGTAGGAGCACTGCACTACCTATCCAACACAAGAGGAGTGGTTTCCAGCTCTGAAGCTGCAATTTTATTGGCCATTTTGGGCTGAATTCCATCCCTTTCAATTTTCTGGCATAACTATGTGTGTTTGCACGTTTTTGAGCTTGTTTTAGATCAGCAGATCTTGTTTGTGCATCCTGCAGTCTACTACAGCACCTGAAACGAGAAAGAGAGACTTCTTGTGCTAAATGCAAGTACTTTTTACCGAATTTTCTAATTTTTGCTGATTTTGGTCATTTTTATTACCTGCACTTCTCAGAAAACTTAAAAAGTAGACTAGCAACTTATTTCACTGTATTTCTGCCTGTAATTCATTTTTTAGTTGTAGAACTGCAGTGGTGGTGCTGTGGTGGCGTTGTTGCCTCATAGCAAGACGTTGTCCCTTTCGATTCTCAGCTACAGCGTCTTCTGTGTGGAGGCATATGTGAATGGGGCATGCCTTAGTTGAAGGTTGTGCATCAGGGCTGGTAACCCGGTACGTAAAAATCCACTACCAATCATTAGCGGACCGGAGTTCCGCTGTGGCGACCCCTAACCGGGAAAAGCCGAAAGACACAACAACACTTGCCTTGCTTTATTTAAAAAGTTTAAATTTTCAAATTTCTAATTTTGCAAAGTTTTTATTGAGTTTACTGTTCTGGGCTATACACTCAAGTGCATTAGCCTTTCTGTGCTTATTTACTGTATAACTGCATTGTTTAGTCTGATTTAACCAAAAAAAAATTCTACCTTGTTTGTTAATTTCCCACTGTTTCTAACTGGAGTAGTCCAGTTTCCAGGCTTTGCTGGTTTCAGCACTTTAGTTCCAGTGTTCAGAGCTATCCAGACCTTGCTGTTGTAGAGGGAGGTCCTAATGTTTACCACTGAGAGTGGGAGCATTGTACTGTCTATCTGACCCTAGAAGAGGGGTTTTCAGATCTGAAATTTCAATTTTTTGGGCCATTTTGGGCTGATTTCTATCCCTTTCAACTTTCTGGCATAAATACGCATGTTTTCCCATGTTTAACTTGTTAGTTTTAGATCAGCAGATCCTGTTTGGGCATCCTGCAGACTGTTACAGCACCAGAAATGAGAAAGAGAGACTTTTTGTGCTAACTGCAAGTACTTTTTGCTGAATTTTCTAATTTTTGCAGATTTTTTGGTAATTTTTATTACCTGCACTTCTCAGAAAGGTTAAAAAGTAGACTAGTTACTTATTTCACTGTATTTCTGCCTTTAAGTTGTTTTCCAGTGGTGCACTTGCTTTGCTTTATTTAAAAAAGCTTCAATTTTCAAATTTCTAATTTTGCAAAGTTTTAACTGAGTTTACTGTTCTGGGCTATACACTCAAGTGCATTATTCTTTCTGTGCTTATTTACTATATAACTGCATTGTTTAGCCTGATTTAACCAAAAAAATCCATCTTGTTTGCTCATTTCCCTTCTTTTCTAACTAGAATAGTCCTGTTTCCAGGCTTTGCTGGTTTTGGCACTTTAGTTTCAGTGTTCAGAGCTATCCAGACCTTGCTGTGGTAGAGGGAGGTCCTACTGCTTACCACTGAGAGTGGGAGCATTGTACTGCCTATCTAACACTAGAGGAGTGGTTTTCAGCTCCGAAATTTAAGTTTTGTTGGTAATTTTGAGCTGATTTCTATCCCGTTCAACTTTCTGGCATAAATACGCATGTTTGCGCATGTTCGGCTTGTTTAGATCAGCAGATCCTTTTTGGGCATCCTGCAGACTACTGCAGCACCAAAAATGAGAAAGAGAGACTTTTTGTGATAACTGCAAACACTTTTTGCTGAATTTTATAATTTTTACTGATTTTGGTCATTTTTCTTTCCTGCACTTCTCAGAAACCTTAAAAAGCAGACTAACGACTTATTTCACTGTATTTCTGCCTGTAAGCCTTTTTCCAGTGGTGCACTTGCCTTGCTTTATTTAAAAAGTTGAAATTTGTAAAATTCTAATTTTGCAAAGTTTTAATTGAGTTTACTGTTCTGGGCTATACACTCAAGTGCATTAGCCTTTCTGTGCTTATTTACTGTATAACTGCCTTGTTTAGCCTGATTTTGCCAAAAAAAACTTCTATCTTGTTTGCTCATTTCCCTGCCCTTTCTAAATAGAATGGTGCAAGTTCCAGGCTTTGCTGGTTTCAGGACTTTAGTTTCAGTGTTCAGAGCTATCCAGACCTTGCTGTGGTAGAGGGAGGTCCTACTGCTTACCAATGAGTGGGAGCATTGTACTGCCTATCTAGAGACTATATTAGATTATCGAAGTTTCAGAACTTCGAACACCATATGGTCGACATCATATGATTAACGATCTGAAACTTCAAAAATCTAAAAAAAAAAAATACACAAAAGCAACTGCTTTAAGAAACCCTGCACCCCCACACCCCGCTACTTAAATATAGAAACTCTGAGATCACACTTTAATGGAGAATGGGGCAGAAAGGAAAGATTGCCCTTTCCTACACTGTAGCGTGATCTCGCTTTTGGTATATTAAAGTAGTGGCTGGTGTGAGGGGTGCAGAGGGGCTTGCCCCTGCTAACACACTTTTAGTTTACTTTTATTTGTTTTTTTTTTTTAGATTTTTGAAGTTTCAGAACATTGATCACATGGTATCGACTATATGGTGTTTGAAGATCTGAAACTTCGATAATCTAATATAGACCTGCCTATCTAACATTAGAGAACTGATTTCCAGCGATGAAATTGCTATTTCATTGGTCATTTTGGGCTGATTTCTATCCCTTTCAACTTTTTGGTATAAATATGCACGTTTGCATGTGTTTGAGCTTGTTTTAGATCAGCAGATCCTGTTTGTGCGTCCTGCAGACTATTACAGTACCAGAAATGAGAAAGAGAGACTTTTTCTGTTAACTGCAAGTACTTTTTGCTGAATTTTCTAATTTTTGCTGATTTTGGTCATTTTTATTACCTGCACTTCTCAGAAAGCTTAAAAAGTAAACTAGCTACTTATTATACTGTATTTCTGCCTGTAAGTCATTTACCAGTTGTGCACTTGCCTTGTTTTATTTAAAAAGTTTACATTTTCAAATTTTTAATTTTGCAAAGTTTTAATTGAGTTTACTGTTCTGGACTATACACTCAAGTGTATTACCCTTTCTGTGCTTATTTACTGTATAACTACACTGTTTAGCCTGATTTAACAAAAAAAAAATCTATATTGTTTGCTAGTTTCCCTCCTTTTGTAACTAGAATAGTCCAGTTTCCAGCCTTTGCTGGTTTCAGGACTTTAGTTTCAATGTTCAGAGCTATCCAGACCTTGCTGTAGTAGAGGGAGGTCCTACTGCTTCCAAGTGAGAGTGGGAGCATTGTAATGCCTATCTAACACTAGAGGAGTGGTTTTCAGCTCTGAAATTTAAGCTTTATTGGCCATTTTTGAGCTGATTTCTATCCCATTTAACTTTCTGGCATAAATCCGCATGTTTGCGCATGTTCGGCTTGTTTTAGATCAGCAGATCCTTTTTGGGCATCCTGCAGACTAGTACAGCACCAGAAACAAGAAAGGGAGACTTTTTGTGCTAACTGGAAGTACTTTTTGCTGAATTTTCTAATTTTTCGTTTTTATTACCTGCACTTCTCAGAAAGTTTAAAAAGTAGACTAGTTACTTATTTCACTGTATTTTTGAGTGTAAGTTGTTTTCCAGTGGTGCACTTGCCTTGCTTTATTCAAAAGCTTGAATTTTGAAATTTCTAATTTTGCAAAGTTTTAATTGAATTTACTGTTCTGGGCTATACACGCAAGTGCATTAGCCTTTCTGTGCTTATTTACTGTATAACTACATTGTTTAGCCTGATTTAACCAAAAAAATCTTTCTTGTTTGCTAATTTCCCTCCTTTTGTAACTAGAATAGTCCAATTTCCAGGCTATGCTGGTTTCAGGACTTTAGTTTCAGTGTTCAGAGCTACCTAGACCTTGTTGTGGTAGAGGGAAGTCCTACTGCTTACCAATGATAGTGGGAGCATTGTACTGTCCTGCCTATATAACACTAGAGGAATGGTTTCCAGCTCTAAAATTGCAATTTTTTGGGTCATTTTGCACTGATATTTCTATCCCTTTCAAATTTTTAGCATAAATACACACATTTGTACATGCTTCAGCTTGTTTTAGATCAGCAGATCCTGTTTGGGAATCATGCAGATTACTACAGCAGCAGAAATGAGAAAGAGAGACTTTTGTGCTAACTGCAAATACTTTTTGTTGAATTTTCTAATTTTTGCTTTTGATTTTGGTCATTTTTATTACCTGCACTTCTCAGAAATGTTTAAAAGTAGACTAGCTACTTATTTCACTGTATTTCTGCCTGTAAGTCATTTTCCAGTGGTGCAGCTGCCTTGCTTTATTTAAAGTTTAAATTTTCAAGTTTTTAATTTTGCAAAGTTTTAATTGAGTTTACTGTTCTGAGCTATACACTCAAGTGCATTAGCCTTTCTGTGCGTATTTACTGTATAACTGCATTGTTTAGCCTAATTTAACCTCTATCTTGTTTGCTAATTTTACACCTTTTCTAAGTAAAATAATCCAGTTTCCAGGCTTTGCTGATTTCAGGACTTTAGTTTCAGTGTTCAGAGCTATATAGACCTTGCTATGGTAGAGGGAGGTTCTACTGCTTACCAGTGAGAGTGGAAGCACTATACTACCTATCTAACACCAGAGGAATGGTTTCCAGCTCTGAAATTGCATTTTTATTTGCCATTTTTAGCTGCTTTCTATCCCTTTCAACTTGCTGGCATAAATGCATATGTTTGCACATGTCTGACCTTGTTTTAGCTCATGAGATCTTGTTTGGGTATCCTGCAGACTACTACAGCACCAGAAACAAAAAAGAGATACTCCTTGTGCTAACTGCAAGTACTTTTTGCTGAATTTTCAATTTTTTGCCAATTTTGGTCATTTTTATTACCTCCACTTCTCAGAAAGCTTAAAAAATAGACTAGCTACATTTTTCACTGCATTTCTGTCTGTAAGCCATTTTCCAGTTTTTCACTTGCCTTGCTTTATTCAAAAAGTTTAAATTTTCAGATTTCTAATTTAGCAATGTTTTAATTGAGTTTAATGTTCTGGGTTATACACTCAAATGCATTAGCCTTTCTGTCCTTATTTACGGTATATCTACATTGTTTAGCCTGATTTAACCAAAATAAATGCTATACTGTTTCATAATTTCCTACCATTTGTAACTAGAATAGCCCAGTTTCCAGGATTTGCTGGTTTCAGGACTTTAGTTTCAGTGTTCAGAGCTATTTTTGCTATTGTAGAGGAAGGTCCTAATGCTTACCACTGAGAATGGGAGCATTGTTATGTCTATCTAACACTAGAGGAGTGGTTTCCAGCTCTGAAATTGTAATTTTATTGGGCATTTGGGCTGATTTCTATCCCTTTCAACTTTCTGGCATAAATACATGTGTTTGCAAGTGCTTGAGCTTGTTTTAGATCAGAAGATCCTGTTTCAGCATCCTGCAGACTACTACAGCACCAGAAACAAGAAAGAGAGACTTTTTGTGCTAACTGCAAGTGCTTTTTGCTGAATTTTTTAATTTATGCTGATTTTGGTCATTTTTATTACCTGCACTTCTCAGAAAGCTTAAAAAGTAGACTAGCTATGTGTTTCACTGTACTTCTGCCTGTACGTCCTTTTCCAGTTGTAAACTTACCTTGCTTTATTAAAAAAGTTTAAATTTTCAAATTTTTAATTTTGCAAAGTTTTAATTGAGTTTACTGTTCTGGGCTGTACAGTCAAGTGCTTTAGACTTTCTGTGCTTATTCACTGTATAACTGCATTGTTTAGCCTGATTTAACGCAAAAAAATTCTATCCTGTTTGCTAATTTCCCACCTATTCTAACTAGAATATTCCAATTTTCAGGCTTTGCTGGTTTCAGGACTTAAGTTTCAGTGTTCAGAGCTATCCAGACCTTGCTGTGGTAGAGGGAGTTCCTACTGCTTACCAATAAGAGTGGGAGCACTGTACTGCATATCTAACAATAGATGAATGGTTTCCAACTTTAAAGCTGCAATTTTATTTGCCATTTTGGGCTGATTTCTATCCCTTTCACCTTTCTGGCATAAATACACATGTTTGCACATGTTTGGGCTTGTTTTAGATCAAGAGATCCTGTTTTGACAACCTGCAAACTACTATAGCACCATAAATTAAAAAGAGAGGCTTTTTGTACTAACTGCAAGTACTTTTTGCTGAATTTTCTAATTTTTGCTGATTTTGGTCATTTTTATAAACTGTACTTCTCAGAAAGCTTAAAAAGTAGACTAGCTACTTGTTTCACTGTATTTCTGCCTGTAAGTCATTTTCCAGTTGTGTACTTGCTTTGCTTTATTTAAAAAGTTAAAATTTTCAAATTTTTAATTTTGCAAAATTTTAATTGGGTTTACTATTCTGTGCTACACACTCAAATGCATTAGCCTTCCTGTGCTTATTTGCTATATAACTGCATTGTTTAGCCTAATTTAACCAAAAAAGTTGTATCTTGCTTGCTACTTTGCCACAATTTCTACCTAGAATAGTCCAGTTTCCATGCTTTGCTGGTTTCAGGACTTTAGTTTCAGTGTTCAGAGCTATCCAGACCGTGCTGCGTAGAGGTCGGTTCTATCGCTTACCAGTGAGAGTAGGAGCACTGCACTACCTATCCAACACAAGAGGAGTGGTTTCCAGCTCTGAAGCTGCAATTTTATTGGCCATTTTGGGCTGAATTCCATCCCTTTCAATTTTCTGGCATAACTATGTGTGTTTGCACGTTTTTGAGCTTGTTTTAGATCAGCAGATCTTGTTTGTGCATCCTGCAGTCTACTACAGCACCTGAAACGAGAAAGAGAGACTTCTTGTGCTAAATGCAAGTACTTTTTACCGAATTTTCTAATTTTTGCTGATTTTGGTCATTTTTATTACCTGCACTTCTCAGAAAACTTAAAAAGTAGACTAGCAACTTATTTCACTGTATTTCTGCCTGTAATTCATTTTTTAGTTGTAGAACTGCAGTGGTGGTGCTGTGGTGGCGTTGTTGCCTCATAGCAAGACGTTGTCCCTTTCGATTCTCAGCTACAGCGTCTTCTGTGTGGAGGCATATGTTAATGGGGCATGCCTTAGTTGAAGGTTGTGCATCAGGGCTGGCAACCCGGTACGTAAAAATCCACTACCAATCTTTAGCGGACCGGAGTTCCGCTGTGGCGACCCCTAACCGGGAAAAGCCAAAAGACACAACAACACTTGCCTTGCTTTATTTAAAAAGTTTAAATTTTCAAATTTCTAATTTTGCAAAGTTTTTATTGAGTTTACTGTTCTGGGCTATACACTCAAGTGCATTAGCCTTTCTGTGCTTATTTACTGTATAACTGCATTGTTTAGTCTGATTTAACCAAAAAAAAATTCTACCTTGTTTGTTAATTTCCCACTGTTTCTAACTGGAGTAGTCCAGTTTCCAGGCTTTGCTGGTTTCAGCACTTTAGTTCCAGTGTTCAGAGCTATCCAGACCTTGCTGTTGTAGAGGGAGGTCCTAATGTTTACCACTGAGAGTGGGAGCATTGTACTGTCTATCTGACCCTAGAAGAGGGGTTTTCAGATCTGAAATTTCAATTTTTTGGGCCATTTTGGGCTGATTTCTATCCCTTTCAACTTTCTGGCATAAATACGCATGTTTTCCCATGTTTAACTTGTTAGTTTTAGATCAGCAGATCCTGTTTGGGCATCCTGCAGACTGTTACAGCACCAGAAATGAGAAAGAGAGACTTTTGTGCTAACTGCAAGTACTTTTGCTGAATTTTCTAATTTTTGCAGATTTTTGGTAATTTTATTACCTGCACTTCTCAGAAAGGTTAAAAAGTAGACTAGTTACTTATTTCACTGTATTTCTGCCTTTAAGTTGTTTTCCAGTGGTGCACTTGCTTTGCTTTATTTAAAAAAGCTTCAATTTTCAAATTTCTAATTTTGCAAAGTTTTAACTGAGTTTACTGTTCTGGGCTATACACTCAAGTGCATTATTCTTTCTGTGCTTATTTACTATATAACTGCATTGTTTAGCCTGATTTAACCAAAAAAATCCATCTTGTTTGCTCATTTCCGTTCTTTTCTAACTAGAATAGTCCTGTTTCCAGGCTTTGCTGGTTTTGGCACTTTAGTTTCAGTGTTCAGAGCTATCCAGACCTTGCTGTGGTAGAGGGAGGTCCTACTGCTTACCACTGAGAGTGGGAGCATTGTACTGCCTATCTAACACTAGAGGAGTGGTTTTCAGCTCCGAAATTTAAGTTTTGTTGGTAATTTTGAGCTGATTTCTATCCCGTTCAACTTTCTGGCATAAATACGCATGTTTGCGCATGTTCGGCTTGTTTAGATCAGCAGATCCTTTTTGGGCATCCTGCAGACTACTGCAGCACCAAAAATGAGAAAGAGAGACTTTTTGTGATAACTGCAAACACTTTTTGCTGAATTTTATAATTTTTACTGATTTTGGTCATTTTTCTTTCCTGCACTTCTCAGAAACCTTAAAAAGCAGACTAACGACTTATTTCACTGTATTTCTGCCTGTAAGCCTTTTTCCAGTGGTGCACTTGCCTTGCTTTATTTAAAAAGTTTAAATTTGTAAAATTCTAATTTTGCAAAGTTTTAATTGAGTTTACTGTTCTGGGCTATACACTCAAGTGCATTAGCCTTTCTGTGCTTATTTACTGTATAACTGCCTTGTTTAGCCTGATTTAACCAAAAAAAACTTCTATCTTGTTTGCTCATTTCCCTGCCCTTTCTAAATAGAATGGTGCAAGTTCCAGGCTTTGCTGGTTTCAGGACTTTAGTTTCAGTGTTCAGAGCTATCCAGACCTTGCTGTGGTAGAGGGAGGTCCTACTGCTTACCAATGAGTGGGAGCATTGTACTGCCTATCTAGAGACTATATTAGATTATCGAAGTTTCAGAACTTCGAACACCATATGGTCGACATCATATGATTAACGATCTGAAACTTCAAAAATCTAAAAAAAAAAAATACACAAAAGCAACTGCTTTAAGAAAGGGGGAAACCCCCTGCACCCCCACACCCTGCTACTTAAATATAGAAACTCTGAGATCACACTTTAATGGAGAATGGGGCAGAAAGGAAAGATTGCCCTTTCCTACACTGTAGCGTGATCTCGCTTTTGGTATATTAAAGTAGTGGCTGGTGTGAGGGGTGCAGAGGGGCTTGCCCCTGCTAAAACACTTTTAGTTTACTTTTATTTGTTTTTTTTTTTAGATTTTTGAAGTTTCAGAACATTGATCACATGGTATCGACTATATGGTGTTTGAAGATCTGAAACTTCGATAATCTAATATAGACCTGCCTATCTAACATTAGAGAACTGATTTCCAGCGATGAAATTGCTATTTCATTGGTCATTTTGGGCTGATTTCTATCCCTTTCAACTTTTTGGTATAAATATGCACGTTTGCATGTGTTTGAGCTTGTTTTAGATCAGCAGATCCTGTTTGTGCGTCCTGCAGACTACTACAGTACCAGAAATGAGAAAGAGAGACTTTTTCTGTTAACTGCAAGTACTTTTTGCTGAATTTTCTAATTTTTGCTGATTTTGGTCATTTTTATTACCTGCACTTCTCAGAAAGCTTAAAAAGTAAACTAGCTACTTATTATACTGTATTTCTGCCTGTAAGTCATTTACCAGTTGTGCACTTGCCTTGTTTTATTTAAAAAGTTTACATTTTCAAATTTTTAATTTTGCAAAGTTTTAATTGAGTTTACTGTTCTGGACTATACACTCAAGTGTATTACCCTTTCTGTGCTTATTTACTGTATAACTACACTGTTTAGCCTGATTTAACAAAAAAAAATCTATATTGTTTGCTAGTTTCCCTCCTTTTGTAACTAGAATAGTCCAGTTTCCAGCCTTTGCTGGTTTCAGGACTTTAGTTTCAATGTTCAGAGCTATCCAGACCTTGCTGTAGTAGAGGGAGGTCCTACTGCTTCCAAGTGAGAGTGGGAGCATTGTAATGCCTATCTAACACTAGAGGAGTGGTTTTCAGCTCTGAAATTTAAGCTTTATTGGCCATTTTTGAGCTGATTTCTATCCCATTTAACTTTCTGGCATAAATCCGCATGTTTGCGCATGTTCGGCTTGTTTTAGATCAGCAGATCCTTTTTGGGCATCCTGCAGACTAGTACAGCACCAGAAACAAGAAAGGGAGACTTTTTGTGCTAACTGGAAGTACTTTTTGCTGAATTTTCTAATTTTTCGTTTTTATTACCTGCACTTCTCAGAAAGTTTAAAAAGTAGACTAGTTACTTATTTCACTGTATTTTTGAGTGTAAGTTGTTTTCCAGTGGTGCACTTGCCTTGCTTTATTCAAAAAGCTTGAATTTTGAAATTTCTAATTTTGCAAAGTTTTAATTGAATTTACTGTTCTGGGCTATACACGCAAGTGCATTAGCCTTTCTGTGCTTATTTACTGTATAACTACATTGTTTAGCCTGATTTAACCAAAAAAATCTTTCTTGTTTGCTAATTTCCCTCCTTTTGTAACTAGAATAGTCCAATTTCCAGGCTATGCTGGTTTCAGGACTTTAGTTTCAGTGTTCAGAGCTACCTAGACCTTGTTGTGGTAGAGGGAAGTCCTACTGCTTACCAATGATAGTGGGAGCATTGTACTGTCCTGCCTATATAACACTAGAGGAATGGTTTCCAGCTCTAAAATTGCAATTTTTTGGGTCATTTTGCACTGATATTTCTATCCCTTTCAAATTTTTAGCATAAATACACACATTTGTACATGCTTCAGCTTGTTTTAGATCAGCAGATCCTGTTTGGGAATCATGCAGATTACTACAGCAGCAGAAATGAGAAAGAGAGACTTTTTGTGCTAACTGCAAATACTTTTTGTTGAATTTTCTAATTTTTGCTTTTGATTTTGGTCATTTTTATTACCTGCACTTCTCAGAAATGTTTAAAAGTAGACTAGCTACTTATTTCACTGTATTTCTGCCTGTAAGTCATTTTCCAGTGGTGCAGCTGCCTTGCTTTATTTAAAGTTTAAATTTTCAAGTTTCTAATTTTGCAAAGTTTTAATTGAGTTTACTGTTCTGAGCTATACACTCAAGTGCATTAGCCTTTCTGTGCGTATTTACTGTATAACTGCATTGTTTAGCCTAATTTAACCTCTATCTTGTTTGCTAATTTTACACCTTTTCTAAGTAAAATAATCCAGTTTCCAGGCTTTGCTGATTTCAGGACTTTAGTTTCAGTGTTCAGAGCTATATAGACCTTGCTATGGTAGAGGGAGGTTCTACTGCTTACCAGTGAGAGTGGAAGCACTATACTACCTATCTAACACCAGAGGAATGGTTTCCAGCTCTGAAATTGCATTTTTATTTGCCATTTTTAGCTGCTTTCTATCCCTTTCAACTTGCTGGCATAAATGCATATGTTTGCACATGTCTGACCTTGTTTTAGCTCATGAGATCTTGTTTGGGTATCCTGCAGACTACTACAGCACCAGAAACAAAAAAGAGATACTCCTTGTGCTAACTGCAAGTACTTTTTGCTGAATTTTCAATTTTTTGCCAATTTTGGTCATTTTTATTACCTCCACTTCTCAGAAAGCTTAAAAAATAGACTAGCTACATTTTTCACTGCATTTCTGTCTGTAAGCCATTTTCCAGTTTTTCACTTGCCTTGCTTTATTCAAAAGTTTAAATTTTCAGATTTCTAATTTAGCAATGTTTTAATTGAGTTTAATGTTCTGGGTTATACACTCAAATGCATTAGCCTTTCTGTCCTTATTTACGGTATATCTACATTGTTTAGCCTGATTTAACCAAAATAAATGCTATACTGTTTCATAATTTCCTACCATTTGTAACTAGAATAGTCCAGTTTCCAGGATTTGCTGGTTTCAGGACTTTAGTTTCAGTGTTCAGAGCTATTTTTGCTATTGTAGAGGAAGGTCCTAATGCTTACCACTGAGAATGGGAGCATTGTTATGTCTATCTAACACTAGAGGAGTGGTTTCCAGCTCTGAAATTGTAATTTTATTGGGCATTTGGGCTGATTTCTATCCCTTTCAACTTTCTGGCATAAATACATGTGTTTGCAAGTGCTTGAGCTTGTTTTAGATCACAAGATCCTGTTTCAGCATCCTGCAGACTACTACAGCACCAGAAACAAGAAAGAGAGACTTTTTGTGCTAACTGCAAGTGCTTTTTGCTGAATTTTTTAATTTATGCTGATTTTGGTCATTTTTATTACCTGCACTTCTCAGAAAGCTTAAAAAGTAGACTAGCTATGTGTTTCACTGTACTTCTGCCTGTACGTCCTTTTCCAGTTGTAAACTTACCTTGCTTTATTAAAAAAGTTTAAATTTTCAAATTTTTAATTTTGCAAAGTTTTAATTGAGTTTACTGTTCTGGGCTGTACAGTCAAGTGCTTTAGACTTTCTGTGCTTATTCACTGTATAACTGCATTGTTTAGCCTGATTTAACCCAAAAAGAATATATCTTGTTTGCTAATTTCCCTCCTTTTTTAACTAAAATATTCAAATTTCCAGGCCTTGCTGGTTTCAGGAATTTAGTTTCAGTGTTCAGAGCTATCTAGACCTTGTTGTGGTAGAGGGAGGTCCTACTGCTTACCAATGAGAGTGGGAGCATTGTACTGCCTATATAACACTAGTGGAGTGGTTTCCACAACTAAAATTGCAATTTATTTGGTCATTTTGCACTGATTTCTATCCCTTTCAACTTTCTATCATAAATACGCACATTTGTGCATGTTTGAGCTTGCTTTAGATCAGCAGATCCTGTTTGGACATCCTGCAGCAGCAGAAACAAGAAAGAGAGACTTTTTGTGCTAACTGCAAGTACTTTTTTGTTAAATTTTCTAATTTTTGCTGATTTCGGTCGTTTTTATTACCTGCACTTCTCAGAAAGGTTAAAAAGTAGACTAGCTACTTATTTGACTGTATTTCTGCCTGTAAGTCATTTTCCAGTGGTGCACTTGCCTTGCTTTATTTAAAAAGTTTAAATTTTCAAGTTTCTAATTTTGCAAAGTTTTAATTGAGTTTACTGTTCTGGGCTATACACTCAAGTGCATTAGCCTTTCTGTGCTTATTTACTGTATAACTGCATTGTTTAGCCTGATTTAACCAAAAAATGTATATCTTCTTTGTTAATTTCCCGCTGTTTCTAACTAGAATAGTCCAGTTTCCAGGCTTTGCTGGTTTCAGCACTTTAGTTTCAGTGTTCAGAGCTATCCAGACCTTGCTGTTGTAGAGGGTGGTCCTAATGATTACCACTGAGAGTGGGAGCATTGTACTGCCTATCTAACCCTAGAGGAGTGTTTTTTAGCTCTGAAATTTCATTTTTTTGGCCACCTTGGGCTGATTTCTATCCTTTCAACGTTCTGGCATAAATACACATGTTTAGCTTGTTTTATATCAGCAGATCCTCTTTGGGTATCCTGCAGACTGCTACAGCACCAGAAATGTGAAAGAGAGACTTTTTGTGCTAACTGCAAGTACTTTTTGCTGAATTTTCTAATTTTTGCTGATTTTGGTAATTTTTATTAACTGCACTTCTCAGAAAGGTTAAAAAGTAGACTAGTTACTTATTTCACTTGATTTCTGCCTCTAAGTTGTTTACCAGTGGTGCACTTGCTTTTCTTTATTTAAGAAGTTTAAATTTTCAAATTTCTAATTTTGCAAAGTTTTAACTGAATTTACTGTTCTGGGCTATACACTCAAGTGCAGTAGCCTTTCTGTGCTTATTTACTGTATAACTGCATTGTTTTGCCTTTTTTAACCAAAAAAATCTGTCTTGTTTGCTCATTTCCCTCCTTTTTTAACTAGAATAGTCCAGTTTCCAGGCTTTGCTGGTTTGGGCACTTTAGTTTCAGTGTTCAGAGCTATCCAGACCTTGATGAAGTAGAGGGAAGTCCTACTGCTTACCACTGAGAGTGGGAGCATTGTACTGCCTATCTAACACTAGAGGAGTGGTTTTCAGCTCCGAAATTTAAGTTTTATTGGCCATTTTGAGCTGATTTCTATCCCGTTCAACTTTCTGGCATAAATACGCATGTTTGCACATGTTTGGCTTGGTTTAGATCAGCAGATCCTTTTTGGGCATCCTGCAGGCTACTGCAGCACCAGAAATGAGAAAGAGAGACTTTTTGTGATAACTGCAAACACTTTTTGCTGAATTTTATAATTTTTACTGATTTTGGTCATTTTTCGTTCCTGCACTTCTCAAAAACCTTGAAAAGCAGACTAGCTACTTATTTCACTGTATTTCTGCCTGTAAGTCTTTTTCCAGTGGTGCACTTGCCTTGCTTTATTTAAAAAGTTTAAATTTGCAAAATTCTAATTTTGCAAAGATGTAATTGAGTTTACTGTTCTGGGCTATACACTCAAGTGCATTAGCCTTTCTGTGCTTATTTACTGTATAACTGCCTTGTTTAGCCTGATTTAACCAAAAAAATGCTATCTTCTTTGCTCATTTCCCTGCCTTTTATAAATAGAATGGTGCAGTTTCCTGGCTTTTCTGGTTTCAGGACTTTAGTTTCAGTGTTCAGAGCTATCCAGACCTTGCTGTGGTAGAGGGAGGTCCTACTGCTTACCAATGAGTGGGAGCATTGTACTGCCTATCTAGAGTCTATATTAGATTATCGAAGTTTCAGAACTTTGAACACCATATGGTCGACACCATATGATTAATGATCTGAAACTTCAAAAATCTAAAAAAACAAAAACAACTGCTTTAAGAAGGGGGAAACCCCCTGCACCCCCCCCATACCCTGCTACTTAAATATACCAACTCTGAGATCGCACTTTAACGGAGAATGGGGCAGAAAGGAAAGACTTCCCTCTCCTACACTGTAGCGCGATCTTGCATTTGGTATATTAAAGTAGTGACGGGTGTGGGGGGTGCAGAGGTGCTTGCCCCTGCTAAAACACTTTTAGTTTACTTTCATTTGTTTTTTTTTTTTAGATTTTTGAAGTTTCAGAACATCAATCATATGGTATCGACCATATGGTGTTTGAAGATCTGAAACTTCGATAATCTAATATGGACCTGCCTATCTAACATTAGAGGACTG
Organism: Protopterus annectens; assembly: GCF_019279795.1. NCBI lineage: Eukaryota > Metazoa > Chordata > Ceratodontiformes > Protopteridae > Protopterus > Protopterus annectens. The sequence continues at coordinate 324,592,502 of NC_056749.1, forward strand.
ATTTCCAGCTACGAAATTGCTATTTTATTGGCCATTTTTGGGCTGATTTCTATCCCTTTCAACTTTCTGTTATAAATATGTGCATTTGCTTCTGTTTGAGCTTGTTTTAGATCAGCAGATCCTGTTTGGGCATCCTCCAGACTACTACAGTACCAGAAATGAGAAAGAGAGACTTTTTCTGTTAACCGCAAGTACTTTTTGCTGAATTTTCTAATTTTTGCTGATTTTGGTCATTTTTATTACCTGCACTTCTCAGAAAGCTTAAAAAGCAGACTAGCTACTTATTTCACTGTATTTCTGCCTGTAAGTCATTTACCAGTTGTGCACTTGCCTTGTTTTATTTAAAAAGTTTACATTTTCAAATTTTTAATTTTGCAAAGTTTTAATTGAGTTTACTGTTCTGGACTATACCATCAAGTGCATTACCCTTTCTGTGCTTATTTACTGTATAACTACACTGTTTAGCCTGATTTAACAAAAAAAAAAAAATTCTATATTGTTTGCTAGTTTCCCTCCTTTTGTAACTAGAATAGTCCAGTTTCCAGCCTTTGCTGGTTTCAGGACTTTAGTTTTAATGTTCAGAGCTATCCAGACCTTGCTGTAGTAGAGGGTGGTCCTACTGCTTCCCAGTGAGAGTGGGAGCATTGTTCTGCCTATCTAAAACTAGAGGAGTGGTTTTCCACTCTGAAACTTAAGCTGTATTGGCCATTTTGAGCTGATTTCTATCCCGTTCAACTTTCTGGCATAAATACGCACGTTTGCACATTTTCAGCTTGTTTTAGATCAGCAGATCCTTTTTGCGCATCCTACAGACTAGTACAGCACCAGAAACAAGAAAGGGAGACTTTTTTTGCTAACTGCAAGTACTTTTTACTGAATTTTCTAATTTTTTGTTTTTATTACCTGCACTTCTCAGAAAGTTTAAAAAGTAGACTAGTTACTTATTTCACTGTATTTTTGAGTGTAAGTTGTTTTCCAGTGGTGCACTTGCCTTGCTTTATTCAAAAAGTTTAAATTTTGAAATTTCTAATTTTGCAAAGTTTTAATTGAGTTTACTGTTCTGGGTTATACACGCAAATGCATTAGCCTTTCTGTGCTTATTTACTGTATAACTACATTGTTTAGCCTGATTTAACCAAAAAAAATCTATCTTGTTTGCTAATTTTCCTCCTTTTGTAACTAGAATAGTCCAGTTTCCAGGCTTTGCTGGTTTCAGGACTTTAGTTTCTGTGTTCAGAGCTACCTAGACCTTGTTGTGGTAGAGGGAAGTCCTACTGCTTACCAATTATAGTGGGAGCATTGTACTGTCCTGCCTATATAACACTAGAGGAGTGGTTTCCAGCTCTAAGATTGCAATTTATTTGGTCATTTTGCACTGATTTCTATCCCTTTCAACTTTCTAGCATAAATACACATTTGTGCATGTTTGAGCTTGTTTTAGATCAGCAGATCCTGTTTGGGAATTCTGCAGATTACTACAGCAGCAGAAAAGAAAAAGAGAGACTTTTTGTGCTAACTGCAAGTACTTTTTGTTGAATTTTCTATTTTTTGCTTATTTTGGTCATTTTTATTACCTGCACTTCTCAGACAGCTTAAAAATAGACTAGCTACATTTTTCACTGCATTTCTGTCTGTAAGCCATTTTCCAGTTTTGCACTTGCCTTGCTTTATTTAAAAAGTTAAAATTTTCAAATTTCTAATTTAGCAAAGTTTTAATTGAGTTTAATGTTCTGGGCTATACACTCAACTGCATTCGTCTTTCTGTCCTTATTTACTGTATAACTACATTGTTTAGCCTGATTTAACCAAAATAAATGTTATATTGTTTCCTAATTTCCCACCTTTTGTAACTAGAATAGTCCAGTTTCCAGGATTTGCTGGTTTCAGGACTTTAGTTTCAGTGTTCAGAGCTATTTTTGCTGTTGTAGAGGGAGGTCCTAATACTTATCACTTAGATTGGGAGCATTGTTATGTCTAACACTAGAGAAGTGGTTTCCAGCTTTGAAATTGCAATTTTATTGGGCATTTGGGCTGTTTTCTATCCTTTTCAACTTTCTGGTATAAATACACGTGTTTGCAAGTGTTTGAGCTTGTTTTAGATCAGCAGATCCTGTTTCAGCATCCTGCAGACTACTACAGCACCAGAAACCAGAAAGAGAGACTTTTTGTGCTAACTGCAAGTACTTTTTGCTGATTTTTTTAATTTTTGCTGATTTTGGTCATTTTTATTACCTGCACTTCTCAGAAAGCTTAAAAAGTAGACTAGCTACATGTTTCACTGTACTTCTGCCTGTAAGTCCTTTTCCAGTTGTACACTTACCTTGCTTTATTTAAAAAGTTTAAATTTTCAAAAATTTTTAATTTTGCAAAGTTTTAATTGAGTTTACTGTTCTGGGCTGTACAGTCAAGTGCATTAGCCTTTCTGTGCTTATTCACTGTATAACTGCATTGTTTAGCCTGATTTAACCAAAAAATAATCTATCTTGTTTGCTAATTTCCCTCCTTTTGTAACTAGAATAGTCAAATTTCCAGGCCTTGCTGGTTTCAGGAATTTAGTTTCAGTGTTCAGAGCTATCTAGACTTTGTTGTGGTAGAGGGAGGTCCTACTGCTTACCAATGAGAGTGGGAACATTGTACTGCCTATATAACACTAGTGGAGTGGTTTCCAGCTCTAAAACTGCAATTTATTTGGTCATTTTGCACTGATTTCTATCCCTTTCAACTTTCTAGCATAAATACGCACATTTGCGCATGTTTGAGCTTGTTTTAGATCAAGAGATCCTGTTTGGGCATCCTGCAGCAGCAGAAATGAGAATGAGAGACTTTTTGTGCTAACTGCAAGTACTTTTTGTTGAATTTTCTAATTTTTGCTGATTTTGGTCGTTTTTATTACCTGCATTTCTCAGAAAGGTTAAAAAGTAGACTAGCTACTTATTTCACTGCATTTCTGCCTGTAAGTCATTTTCCAGTGGTGCACTTGCCTTGCTTTATTTAAAAAGTTTAAATTTTCAAGTTTCTAATTTTGCAAAGTTTTAATTGAGTTTACTGTTCTTAGCTATACACTCAAGTGCATTAGCCTTTCTATGTGTATTTACTGTATAATTGCATTGTTTAGCCTAATTTAACAAAAATAAAATTCTGTCTTGTTTGACAATTTCCCACCTTTTCTAACTAGAATAATCCAGTTTCCAGGCTCTGCTGGTTTCAGGACTTTAGTTTCAGTGTTCAGAGCTATTCAGACCTTGCTGTGGTAGAGGGAGGTCCTACTGCTTACCATTGAGAGTGGGAGCACTGTCCTACCTATCTAACACTAGAGGAGTGGTTTCCAGCACTGAAATTGCAATTTTATTGGCCATTTTTTGGCTGTTTTCTATCCCTTTCAACTTTCTGGCATAAATACATATGTTTGCACATGTTCGACCTTGTTTAAACTCATCAGATCCTGTTTGGGCATCCTGCAGACTACTACAGCACCAGAAAGAAGAAAGAGAGACTTTTTTTGCTAACTGCAAGTACTTTTCCCTGAATTTTCTATTTTTTGTTAATTTTGGTCGGTTTTATTACCTGCACTTCTCAGAAAGCTTAAAAAGTAGACTAGCGACATCTCTCACTGCATTTCTGCCTGTAAGCCATTTTCCAGTTTTGCACTTACCTTGCTTTATTTAAAAAGTTTACATTTTCAAATTTCTAATTTTGCAAAGTTTTAATTGAGTTTACTGTTCCGGGCTATACACTCAAGTGCATTAGCTTTTCTGTGCTTATTTACTGTATAACTGCATTGTTTAGTCTGATTTAACCAAAAAAACCTGTCTTGTTTGCTATTTTCCCACCTTTTCTAACTAGAATAGTCCAGTTTTCAGGATTTGCTGGTTTTAGGACTTTAGTTTCAGTGTTCAGAGCTATATAGACTTTGCTGTGGTAGAAGGAGGTCCTACTGCTTACCAGTACAAGTGGGAGCATTGTACTGTCTAACACTAGAGGAGTAGTTTCCAGCTCTGAAATTGCAATTTTTGTTGGCCATTTTGGGCTGATTTCTATCCCTTACAAACTTTCTGACATGAATATGCATGTTTGCACTTCATTGAGCTTGTTTTAGATCAGCAGATCCTGTCTGGGCATCCTGCAGTCTACTACAGCACCTGAAACAAGAAAGAGAGATTTTTCGTGCTAATTGCAAGTACTTTTTTTACTGAATTTTCTAATTTTTACTGATTTTGGTCATTTTTATTACCTGCAGTTCTCAGACAGCTTAAAAAGTAGACTAGCTACTTATTTCACTGTATTTCTGCCTGTAAGTCATTTTCCAGTTTCACACTTGCCTTGCTTTATTTAAAAAGTTTAAATTTTCAAATTTCTAATTTTGTAAAGTTTTAATTGAGTTTACTGTTCTGGGCTATACACTCAAGTGCATTAGCTTTTCTGTGCTTATTTACTGTATTACTACCTTGTTTAGCTTGATTTAACCAAAAAAAATCTATTTTGTTTGCTAATTTCCCGCCTTTTCTAACTAGAATAGTCCAGTGTTCAGAGCTATCCAGACCTTGCTGTGGTAGAGGAAGGTCCTACTGTTTACCAGTAAGAGTGAAAGCATTGTACTGCCTAACACTAGAGGAGTGGTTTACACCTCTGAAATTGCAATTTGTTAGGCATTTTGGGCTGATTTCTATCACTTTCGACTTTCTGGCATAAATACATGCGTTTTTGTGCATTTGTGCACTGCGCAGCACTGCAGGGCTAAGGTTAAACTATTCCTGGTTCCAAAAAGTCTGCTCTTCGAATTTTCTTTTAGAACTAGCTAGTTTATCTGCAGTAGCACTAAAGTCTGTATACCTGTGTCTAGCACTTGCTCTAAAACTCACTAAAAAGCACTAGGAAGCCCTAATTTGTTACAACTACTCACCTCTCCTTGGTAGTAAGGAGAAAATAGTTATAGGCACTAGACAGCCTACAATTGCAAGTAGCTTGCCAAAAAGTAAGTGAAAACAGCTCTTGTACTACACAAAGAAAGCACCTAACCAGGCATGTCCAAGTGTTAGCGTCCGGTGACTTCTCCTGTCCACCTGGTGAATCTGGGCATACTGGGCAATGCAGAAATTGCCTCATATACACAGACAACCCTCTCCTCCTACCACCAAACACTACAACCTGTGAGAGATCCACTTACATAGCCAAACTGGAAGCAAAGCTCTCTCCAGGCATGATTGTGCTAGACAGTCAAGAGGAGAAGGTTAACACCCACACAACACCTCAAACAACACACAGCCCACATATAGCAACACAAAACCCACATATGTGGAGGGTCTTAACATTAACTGGCCCAAGCAACAAGGACCTCCAAAGCTGAAACGCAAACAAACGCCACCCCCAAATACAACCAAAGCATCATATAGCTCACAACACCAGTGTGCCACCCAACAGCAGCCCCTAAGGCAAGACAACATACACAACACTTTAGTCAGAAGTGACTCTATAGTCAGGCACACTGATGTCCCATTCACAATGCTGAACAAAAATTACAGTTAGTTGCCTGTCAGGTGCCAGGATCTGCCACATAATGCATGCTCTCAAGTCACTCCACAACAGGTGCAAATATGACTCTGTCACTGTCCATGTTGGAGTGAATGACTTGAGATGTACCTCCCTGGACTACATGAAAAGAGACATGGAAGAGCTCTCAGATCATGTAGCCCAGGCAGGTATGACCCTAGCCATGAATAGCATCCTGCCATTGGCCAGAATGATACCACAGTATAAGGACAAAATTATTGACTTCAGTAATTGGCTAAGCTTCTGGTGTCATTCAAAGGGGATCCAGTATCTGTCTGCCTGAGATCACATGATCAACAAAAAATGATGCTTTGCAAGAGATGGTTTGCACCTGTCACTCCTAGGATTCAGGTTACTGGCTAAGGCTCTTGCCACCTCTATAGTGACTTTTTAAGGCAAGGTTCAAAGGGCAAAACTACCATTGTGACAGGTAGAAGCAAAATCTGAAGGTAATGTTACTCAATGCTAGAAGTCTAAACCTCAAGATGCACTCTCTCGAGGCTCTCCTAAAAATGGAGAAAATTGATATCTGTGCAGTAACTGAGACCTGTTTCAAAGCCACAGAGAGCACCCCTGCAATACCAGGCTACAACTCATACCACACTTTTCGGCCACCAAACCAGGACCAAAACACTAAAGGTGGAGGAGTGTCCATATTCACCAAGGATATTCACACCTCCAGGCTGGTTGCCCAATACAATGCATCTGAAATTCTCCAGGATATTGTAGTTTGCTACAGATCCCCCACCATGCCCCAAGATTCTCACTGCACCTTTCTAAACATACTGGAAAATATTAAGATACAACCAAACACCGTAATACTGGGTGATTTCAACTACCCTGCCATTAACTGGGAAAACTACTCCTGTAACAACACCTTTGCTCAGCAGTTCTTGTAATTCATAAATTCCAATGCCCTAGAGCATCTAATTCATAGTCCCACCAGGGGTATTGATATTCTAGACTTGGTCATTACCAACATGGGAGATCGATGCTCCACACCAGTGGTCACCTCCTCATTGGCCAGATCAGACCATAAGCTAATCACCCTTGACATCCACATCCCACCCCCACCGCCTTTAAGGAAACCTCTGTAATAAACTTCTCCAAAGCCAACTTCATGCTTCTCAAGTCAGAAGTAACAAGCTTCATGACACCCATGCAGATGGGAACTGGAAGTTCAACTGCTGAATCCTACACTAAGGTGCTGTATGAGCACATTGACTCGTGCATGGACCGAGCCATCCCAAATAGAACCAAGACGATGTCTCTAAAAAAAGGAAGCCAATCTGCTGGTCCCCTGCCATAAACAAGCTGTACAACAGAAGGAATAAACTGTTGCAGAAAAGAGGAAGAACCCAGGATTCAAAAAACTCTCTCACCAGCCTCAGTAGAAAGCTGAGATCCCTCATAAAATCTTCCAAAGCTAGTTATAAAAACAAAATTGCCAAAGATTCCAAAGACATCCACAAGGCATTCTATAGCTATATCAAAAATCTAAATGGCAATACTCAGATCTGCTCTGAGCTACAGCAGAATGCAAGGATATTGCCAATATCCTGGCAGATAGATTCAGTGCCATCACCCCCCTCTCACCCCCTAAAGGGCCCATCTCAATACCGAAAGAATGCCAAATTCTGGTTATCACGCCCACTCAGGTAAAAAACACACTCTCCAAAGCTAAGAATACAGCATCCATGGGACTAGATGACATCCTGGGCTGTGTACTGTATGAACTGCAAAATGAACTGGCACCTCACCTATGTGTCATGTTTAATCATAACCTCACCTCAGGCTTCATGCCCACAGAGTGGCACACAGCTACAGTCATCCCACTCCACAAGGGGGGATCCACTTTGGATTCCTGGAACTACCGTCCCATCAGTCTGACGAACCTGATCTGCAAGGCCATGGAATGTATTATCATGGAACTTATAAACAAAGACATTGGCAACCTTCAAATACTGGACCCCACCCAGTTTGGGTTTGTGAAGGGCTGATATTGCCTCCTGAACCTGACTGACTTCTTCAAATCAGTCTCCAGAGCTGTGGATAAGGGTAAGATGGTTCACACAGCCTACTTGGACCTCACCAAGGCTTTCAACACTATCCCCCACTCTGGAATCATAGATAAACTTACTAAGCTGGACATTAATCCCTACATCACTCGATAGGTTGCAAACTGACTTACTGACAGAATACACACTGTAAAAGTAGCCGACTCCAAATCCAGCTCCAGACAAGTGACGAGTGGTGTCCTGCAGGGTTCTGTCCTGGGACCACTCTTGTTTGGCATCTACTTCTCTGAAGTACAGGCTGATACTAAGGTACTCTGGCTTACAAAGTTTGCAGATGACTGCAAGCTGGCAGACATTATTGAAATCCAAATGATGTGGATATACTACAAAAGGGCCATACCAAACCAGATGCCTGGTGCCAGAGCCATGGGCTCAAGCTAAATGCCAAAAAATGTATAGTTGTCCCCTTTGGGAAAAAACACATACCAATGAACTACCACATAGGTGGCAGTACACTAAACACCGAAAGTGTGATAAGAGACCTAGGGACACAGGTGGACAGTAGTTTCACCTTTGATAGTTAGAAAGTCCTTCTATGTGGCACACCTCATCACTAAGTGCTTTTCATCTTGAAAAAAGGAGGTCATTGTCCCTCTGTACTCATCCCTCATTAGACCCATTATAGAATACAATGCCCTGTTTGGTATGTACCTCACAAGACATCTGCAACAACTAGAAAGGTTGCAGAAATATCTCACAAAAAGAATCACAGGCCTAAAGCAGATGCCTTATGCTGACCGTCTAAAGAAACTCCAGCTATACTGTGTCACATATCACCTACTCAGAGCCAATCTCTGTCTAACATATAAGGCCATGTCAAACCCAGAGTTGTTGGACATGCTACACTTGAAGAAATCCCAATTCCTCCAAGCCACATACTCAAGGGATGTTAAATTTGTCATCACGATGAATAGAACATGCTGGAGGGATAGGTTCCTGACCCAGAGACTCCCCATACTCTAGAATAAGCTGCCCATACATGTTAAGCAGAGTACCTCAATGGCCCTCTTCAAGAGGAACCTTGATGATTGGATGGGAGATAGGAAATTCACCACGGGGATCACTTCAGTAGCCCTGCTAGACATGGGTCCAGGAAAGTAAATATTTGTGGGAAGCAAAAACCAGAGAATCGTTATGGCTAGGCTTGTAAAGGCCCTAGGGCCAATAGCCTAGTACCTACCTATGAACCTATGAACGCTAATGAAATGCAGGGATTCTAAAACTAGAACCTTCTGAAATGGCCACTCACTTTCTATCAACTTAAAGAAACTTTGAAAAAAAGTGACATTGTGCAAAGTAGATAAAGTGTTCCCTAGAGGAATCTGTAAGCATTTCAAAGCTGAGGAATCAGCAGTGGTGCTAAGAGCAACTTCTGTATGATTCACCTCAAATTTTCTTATTAATACTATCTGTGACTTAGAAAACAGATCAAGTAAGTTCTTAGTTGCAGATTGCTACAGCAGTGTACTGCATACCAAAACTGTGTGATGCTTTTTCTAGGATATCTTTCAGGATAATGCATGTTCTCTCAATTCTTCACAAAATGTATACACTGAAGACTCACATATACTTATTTATTTATTCATTTTCTGATACCTGTGTTATCCACTTCAGAGACATGGAGCAGCTGTAGCTTATCCTGGAATTTATTGTTCACAATGCAGAGAAATTAATCCTGGAAAACATGCCAGTCTTTCAACCTTGCCCAATGGTGTAGAGAAAGACAGAGATAAAGTGCTGACTGCACTCCAGATGTCCTACACTCAGCTAGCAGCATGGGTGCTGGGGGAACAAGGCACGGGAGGATGAGATTGACCAGCTTATCCATTCTGTGGGGATGGAGACAGCCTGGCTTGATATACTGCTGACACCTGCAGGAATGCAAATGTCTTATGACAGCATGAACAGCCTAGCATGTCAAGTCCTGCAAATGGTAGGCTGCTAGTTCAAGAGGTTGCTCATGCATGGAAGGTCAAATGTACTTCTCAAGGTAGCAGAAGTGGGACTGACAAGGGGCTAGGTATAAGATAGTCTGCAGGATCTGCAGAAGTGAATGTGGTTATAATGATACTCAGGGTCTGCAGAATGGCTCACTCTAAAGCACCAAATTCTCATATCCACTGGGGAATGAATGGGTCAGAGTGTTCACACTCTGATGACAGAATGACTGTATCAACTGGATACTGGAAGGGGTGCTACTGGTTCACGGGTGTGGAGGAAAAAAAAGATGATAGTCTGCCATTCAGATACACATACACATACACACACACACACACACACACACACACACACACACACACACACACACACACACAGACACACACACACGCACACACACACACACACACACACACACACACACATATACACACACACTGAACAACATATGAACCATGCCAGCAAAATGGAAGAGAGTCAAATTGTCCGTATGTGCCATGACTTAAGTTTGGGAACAGATATGAGCTGCCTGTAGGGTTGGCCAATGGCCAATGTCTCCCTATTTTCCTATTCTGTGGGGAAGGTTTAGAGAGAGCTGTTGCCTACATGATATCTGGTGGAAACCATAATCTTGTAGTCCTGCAATGCTGACATCATTGCATGTCACTCTTGCATGGTACAGATTATAACTCACTATTACTGGATGATAATTAGTCCTGTCTCACAGTCCATGGCTCACCATAAAGTCTCACTGCCCCCACTCTGGAGATTTATCACAAGGTCAGATCCCCAAAATATTAGGGAGTCTACCTAGTGGAAAGATATATCCAATATTGTTTACTAAGAAATTATTGCACTATCCATGGAAATATGTTTGGAAATATAACCAGAGGGTTAGTGACAGGGCTGTAAGAAAGAGGGCTAAACAAATAAAAATAATAAAAAAATAATAACATATGGCACTTGTATACCACTGTAGAAGTGAAGGATAGCTAAATCACCTGTCTTTAGGAGGTGAGAGAACAAAGTGTAACCCAGCAAAAAATATATAGACAAATGGAGGATGTGCAGACACCACAAAGAATGACCAAGCTGAGAATCAAATTGGAGAAACCAACACTATTAGGAAATAATGAAAACGTTTGTCTTAGCATGCCACCCTGATACACATATTCATAAGTACTCATAAAAACCTCTTACCACTGTATATATCTTCAACTATTTACAGACACTGACAATTCCATGAGCATCCCATCCAGCTTGCTGGATATCAATACTAACCACTAACATAATACTATTTGTTTTCTACTTCTTTAGCATTATCCAGATAATATCTGAGCTGTCTATGCACCTCTAGATGATGAAGCATTCTTTATCCCTTCATTTGTAGAGTAGTGTAAAAGGCTGGAAGCTAGATAGTTGGAATAAGACAGAAGTCAGAAACTACTTTAGGCATGAAGGAAGGGATAGTTCTAAGACACACACTGTCCTTGTAAGAAAAAAAAAAGGTTGAATAGAAATAAAGGCTTGTAATTCAGGTACCCATCTAGCAAAAGGTTGAATAGAAATAAGGGCTTGTAATTCAGCTACCCATCTAGCAAAAGTTATTCCTGTTAGCAATACATTTTTTCAGGTTAGAAATTTTAAGGAATAGTTGTCTACAAGTTCAAAGGTAGTTAGAGTTAGCTTTTGTGAAATAAAATCCAAAAGCCAAGCAGAAGCCACCTTTTTTCTTGGTGGTCTAATATGAAAAACCTTTTTCAGAAACTCTGACTTGAAAAATAAAAGGCATGTGGGTAATACAGTGGTAAGCTTGCTGAAATGAACAAATGTTCAAAAACAGGCTTCTTTGTGATGTTGGATGTGGTGGACCTTTTTTCTTCTGTTCATCATGGAAATGGATTTCAAAGGTTTAGAGATATTTTGTGTGGTTGTGAATTCATAATTAATAATGACCTTAATGTTATATGTGAATTAATGGAAGTGGTGTTCTTTAATAATTTTATTTACTTTGAAGAGTACTTTCATCAGCGTATAGACATTGCTATGGGTGCTGCATGTGTTCTATGCTTTGCAAATTTAGCATTACGTTATTAACTGTTTGAATTATTTTACATTTTGGATGACATTTTTTATTTTTAGAAGAGTTCTGAGGAAGAGTTTATTAATCTTGGGCTCACTACTCTTTTTTTTTAATTTACTTTTCACAACTCTAAATCTGCAATTAATTACTTAGATGCCATTGTTTTTAAAGATACAGATAAGAGTTAAATCAGATAGAACATCTTTTCAACTGGGATAAGGCCTTCTAGTAGCAGGTGTCTTTTTCCCATTCAGTAGCTGTTGCACATTGTCAGAAAAGAGTACTTGAATAAAAAAAATCCTCTAAATAGTTGGATTCAGATTTTAGATGTTTGGATAATTCACAGTTCTAGTGTCCTGTGTGAGAAGGTCCAATCTGTGAGGAAATATCTGGTGACTCTCCTTGGCTAGGTGTATGAGAAAGGACAACCAGTGTAATCTGCCACTCTGCTTGAGTTACACTGCTTTATTTGTAAATTAAGTCATGGTATAGTTTTTTTTTATTATGCTCAATGCAATGGATTTTATAAAATTGCACAGAAATAATACTTTTATTCCACCCTTTATATACAATCCTGAATTTATTTCAGGGACTAGTTGAAAATGATGTTAGGAATTTTGGCAAAAATAAGAAACATAGACATACCACCTGTCACAAAAGGAAATACTGCCAGCCCAGCTATCTGGAATTTTGTAAATAATTCTATGTCATTTGTTAATATTGATACGATTCATACAGAAGTGTGTGTGTGTGTGTGTGTGTGTGTGTGTGTGTGTGTGTGTGTGTGTGTGTGTGTGTGTGTGTGTGTAAAGGTGTAAAGTACAGAACTAAAATGTAAACACAGCATGCCCTGCTGGCTTAGAATAGAAATGTATATAAACTATTGCAATTGTGTAAATGCATGTTTCAACAGTAGAAACTAGAACATAAAAGGTTAACTCGCAAAACTCCAAGAAAATAAGTTGAAATTACATTTTTTATAATTGTGCTATAAATGTCTGTCAGTTTCAGTGCAGTAGCAGACACAATGTCTAGACCTAGAAGTTTTTGTATTGTCTTGGATGAGAAGTAATTACTAGGTTTGAGATGCAGAGTGTTTTATTGTTTTATGACTTCCAGGGTCTTCAAACATCTGAGAGATATGTATTTTTCACACAGAGGTGTTAAATTCTGTTAGTTTTTTACAAAGGGGGTTTAGCTTGGGAACTAAAAGTCAGATGACAAAAGGTAATGTCATCCAAGCTAACCCAGTAGTAATATTTGATATTAATTTAAGAACTCTCTAACTGGGCATTTTGTATTTTGTCTTTGACTTAACAAGAACATCCACTCATCACCACTTCTGCACTTGCCTTGCTGTAAGTAAGTTTTAAGGGCATAGTAACTCTTTTAGATTCAAATAGGAATATAGTAAAGTGTAGTTTAGATGTTTTCTTTATTTATATGAGACTGTCTTGCAATGTTGTTTTAAATATTTCCTGTGATTTTGAAGTCTGATGTAACTGATTACTTGTATAGTATTGTCTTATTCTTTTATTATTTATTATTCAATATATTTAAACCTTTTAATTGTGGCTGGTCTGTTTACAGATATTTAAGCTCTTACAGTACTTGCATATGTATATGATGACACTGTACAGGCCACTCCTAAATAGCATTGGGCTTGGTCAGACTACCATTTGGATTCATAGTAACATTACATAGCAGGATTGGACACCATTTGGTAAGGGCCTTAAAGTATGTAATAAGGGGTTCTGGTGGCAGTGATGACTACCTTATAGTCTGGGTAGAAGGGGGCATAGCTAGTGAACTTGTGCCAGATTTTCCAAGGTGTGTGTTTGTGTATAAATCAAATCTCAAACTGTGTGTCTGTGTGTGTGTCTGTGTGTGTATGTGTGTCTGTGTGTGTGTGTGTGTGTGTGTGTGTGTGTGTGTGTGTGTGTGTGTGTGTGTGTGTGTGTGTATGTGCGCGCACGCGCGTGTGTGTGTGTGTGTCAGCTACTTGAGCAGGGACACAAAGCACTGGTTTTACAGATTGTTGGGAGGACTTGGCTTGGCATCCTGGCTCAGGACTCAACCCTATAGCTGTGCCAGTGGAGAGTCTTATTGTAGATCTGGAGAAATAGGGAGAAACCAGCCCCAGACTGACTGTAATCTCTGTGTGCTCTTAAGGGAAATTGCAATTTACTGTGTGTGTACTTGTCATCCTCCCAGTGTGTACGTCCCCTTCTGTTGTCAGTAATGAGGATTGAGGGTCCTTGATTACTGGGCCAGTGCAGGGGCATCACACCACCCATAATTTGTTTAATGATGGAAAAAAAAAACATTTGAACTATCTTCTGACAGATCATTTAGGCAAATGAAGCCATATAAGGAGGTGGTAAAGTACTAATGGATACAGATGGCTACACAGTAAATGTTTAATGATTTGTTAAATAACACTGGTACTTACATTGTAGCCTCTATTAATGTAATCAGTGTATCTTATGACAAAATTGATATTATGCTATATAATTTATTAATAACAAATAGAATTAGTACTTGTGCATTTAATTTTTTGAAAGTTTACATACCAGTAATAACCTTATTTGGCATACCAAAGGTTCACAGATCTATTAATGATCCCCTTTGCATCTTATAGCTGATGTTGGTGAATTTGTGACATAAATTTGGCTTATTTATATAGACAAAAAAAGTGTTTTTTTTAATGAAATTCAAATATTCATTAAAATATTCATGGTATTTGTTAAGCAAATTATCACCTGGCATATTTTCAGAAACAGGCTTCTTTGTGACATTGGGTGTGGTGGATCTATTTTCTTCAATTCCTCATAGAAATGGACTCATTGGTTTAGAGATATTTCATGATGCTGTGAATTCATAATTAATAATTAACAATGTTATATGTAAATTCATGAAAGTGGTGTTCTTTAATAATTTTATATACTTTGAAAAAAAATGTGGGCATTCCTATGTGTGCTGCATGTGTTCTATGCTTTGCAAATTTAGTATTAGTTTATTAACTGTTGGAATTATTTTACATTTTTGGATGGCATTGTTATTACTTGCAACAGTTCTGTGGAAATTATGGAAGAGTTTATTAACAATCATGAGTCCACTACTATTTTTTCTTTAAATTTACTTGTCAAGTCTAAACCTGCAATGGATTACTGAGATGTGTTTTTAAAGATACAGATAAGAGTTGTTTTATTCTACCCTCTGTAAGAAACCTACATATTCCAATACATCTTTCACTTTGATAGTAAACACCCTTCTTTTTCTTCTCCTCCTTTTGGCTTTTTCCCAGTTAGGGGTTACCACAGCAGAACGGTCCTCAGAATGATTGGCAGTGGAGTTTTATGGTGTCGAGTTGCCAGCCCGGCACCCAAACTTCCACAGAATGAATACACTCACACCTGGCCCAATTTAGAGTGTCCAATCCACCTACATAAACATCATCTCTTTCCAAAAAAAAAAATGTACAGTGAAGGAACAATTTGTCTGCCATGTAAGAATGATTTTGCAATTTGATCAGTTTTTACAGTGCCAAAATTTAAAGAGATGATTTTGGAGATGGGATGTCTACCTGAATTTACTGATAATAGGTATAGTGAAGCACACAAGAAAAGATGTGATGGGATGTATATACTCCTTTACTAGGGTTGGGTACAGTGTCATTTTTACAAGGGTAATAGGACAACGAGGGAGTTCAACAAGGCTAAGGTTTTGAGATATGATAATCTAGGAAGACGTGCTTATAGCAGTGTTTAAAAGCAATGGGACAATTTTTAATACTTATTTGACACTAATGAGTTGTTATATGATTAGGGAAGATTTGTATATAAAAAGGACAATCATTTTATTTTGAGCATAATGTTTTGGTCAAATAAATATTAACAAGAATAGCACCAAGAGTGTGGTTCTTACAGTCAATGTAGATTTATTTCACCTATGGCTAACTTAAATCTTGAAACATATGGGATGCTTAATATTAAGGGAAGTTTTAATTGTGGTACTGTGGCATACCTCTCAAATGTCCAGATTTTTTGTAGAATGGTCATATTTTGGTCTGTTCCTCATAAGTTTTTTGGTTTTCCAGCAAATCACTGAGGACTTACGTCACTAAATAATGGCAAACATTTGATTTCCAGGTTTCATATCAATCATGCATTTAATTTTCAGGTTTCATTCCCTTCAAAAAATGAATGCTATTATAAAACATTATTATAGCAATTTCCAAAGTTTATAAAAGCAATATTTAAAATCTGTCCCTATTTTTGGGATTTTGTCTCACTATTATTTTAGGCTTTGTTCAAATTTCTTAAGCTAACAGCTTGATAGGTATGTACTATGTGTATAGTGAATGTAATGAAATGTGCTATATTCCCAGTTTATTATGTTGGTAAGACTGAAAGGGCTTTAAAAAGCAGGAATGTAATATTCATAAAATGTACAGTATTGTGGCATTGTAACAAACATGCCATTAAACGTACACATTTTAAGATGTTTTATTTTACAATACTTGAAAAAATGGAAAGAAATCACGGGGGGGGTATGGGAAAAAAGATTGGAAAGCTGTAATTTATAAAGGCATCTGAGATTGGGGCAGATAGCCATCCTGGAATCAATGACAACATTTGTATTAGCAGTGTTTTTGCCTTAAAAACAGTAAGGTTGTGATTATGAGCATCAGATTTGCTTTTCACATTTGTACACTGTTCAAAAGAATCATTTTATGATTATTAATGTTGCTGTTATAAGATGTTCATCAGTTTGACTGATATACAACAAACGTTTCTTATGTAATTTTTTTTAATGTGACATTTCTACATTTATTTTATGTGTGTATTTTGCATTATTGCTCATGCTGTTTTTTGTCAGTGCTTGATTGGTCAATAAAATTATTTAAACTGATCTGTTTGCTTGATTTACTAGATTCTAAGGAAGACTATTACAGATGAAAGTGCTTAATCTGCTCTCTTATTAAAGTGGTTACTGTTGCAGACATACAAGTAGACTGATTTGCTTTCCTGTTTTACCACAACCCTGGTTCTTTGTCTATTTAAGTTACAGTTCTTGTAGTATTAATATATAGATACTATTAGTCTAAACTATGCACAGTATTTACTTGTGCATGAATGGTGACAGGTTGGAAGAGCACGTACTTTTGGAATGGCCTGAGAGTTTCTTTTTCTTTTCAGCAATAGTATTCTTTTGTATGCCATTCAGCCATTTCATGTTAGTGAGGTTAGTAAATCTTTATTTCTTTTTCAGAGTAACCTTTTTTGATTATCCTATAAATTGCTTAGTTTTTTTACAGTGTACATTCAATTTGTTTTTTACATAAATTAATATTCCTTGTTATATTATGTAAAATGAGGGTTGATTAATTTTAAGGAACTGATAACATGTTGTGCCAAAAATGTGCCATAGCTATGGCTACAGTTGCAGTCTAGCCGATAAGTTGTTGATTTAGCTTTCCATTTTATAAACTGAAATATAAATTACCAACAACTGGACTCCCTAATAAATTACTGTTATTAGCAGATTTCTAGCTTATTATTTCTAGTTTTGAGATGATCAAATTAAGTTTTGTCCAGTATATAATACAAACAGAAACTTAAGGCCAACAGCAATATAGTTTCATGGAATGCAGAAGACAGTAATATTGTATCTGACCTAGGAGTTAGATAGTGTTATATATGTCCCTAAAGTACATTTGAGAGGGCTGGTTATCACGACTCTCAACAGTATATAATGCAAAATTGCTATGACACAGTTTTAGATAAGACTGCTATAATTTTTACTAAAAGCAGACATGTTTTGATTTAAATTAAATGGAAACATTCATTAACACATAAGAGATGCTGAAAAATTATTTACTTTGCCATTTTCATGAGTGACTAACATAAAATAAAGACAAAATTGTCTTAATTTCACATTCCGCAATCAGACAAATCTTTCCTTTGGCACTCTACCAATCAGAACACTTAGTACAATATCTTATTAAATTTCTTTTTACCCTATTATGTTGTTTCCCTATGAGCTACTAGCACACAAAGACCATATTGTGTAACTGTTGACAACAAACACTTGGTAACCTATGCACTCAAAACACTACAGCTGACAATGTTTTTGCAAGGGTAAGCCCCACAAACTCGTATCTCTCCACTTAAATGTGTTGACTTCAAGATCATACAACCAAAAGAGAACAATTTCAAAATCAGTATATGAAATCAGACCCAGGAAGGTGTTAAACATTTTCTTTATGTTTCTGTCATGAAGTAAATATTAAAGTTTATTTATTGATTTAACATTTAAGTTTTGATAGCAGCCTAAATCAGCTAATCCTAGACAACCATTTTAGAGACAACAAAAATATCATAAACTTTCAATATATTCAAAGTCTAAGTCCAAGTTTCCTAACACGTTTTTTCACATGATATATATATATATATATATATATATATATATATATATATATATATATATAGACACACAAAACAAATTATTAACATCTAAGCAATCTTCAGCCAATGATAAAGTGAACTCTGTGTTTTGTCCTGTTTGTATTAGACAAACTTACTTTTAATTTCTCTACAAACTGTCTAAAATTTCTCTAAATATTGATTGTCATATAACTTGTATTGATTCTTAACCAGTATTTGTATATTGTGTCTAATTTGAAATACTTATTTAAACTGATATTTTTGTTTTATTTTTGAAAATTGTAAAATTATTGTTCTTAAAATATTTTGTAATAATTTGAAGCTTTTCTCCCCAGACCTCCACTGAAAAGGGTCTACGTTAAATTAGCGAAAGCTTAGAAAAGCGAACGCTAATTCATCGACCCCTTTTAAGCGAAAGCTTAAAATCTCGAACACCCGGAACAGCGATTTTTTCGCTAATTTAATATAGACCCACTGAAAATTAGCTTCGACCCAGTATGACTTTCCTGGTAATCAAATGTCAGTAAATAAATATTTTTTATTTTTGTTCCTCAAATGGCTGGGAATGAACTTAGCAATGAATATCAAAATAGCTATGTAAGAATATTGATATGTTGCTAAATAATAGTTACAAAGAAGGTTGTACTTTATAACACTTGGGTAAAACTCAGTGAGGTGTGAAAGAAAAAGTTAGCGGTCACCTTACTAGTTAAAAACTGCACCACAAAGTCTTTCCTATGGAATTGTTCTACTTTCTAATTTATCCAGAATGTAGCATGCATATGGATGCAAAATGAAAACAAACATTTTAGATGATAAAGAATTTACATACATTTCTATAATTTAAATGCCACTTTGCAACAAAACTGGTTTAGTCAGATGGCACAGTGGCATACACGAATCTAGTAAAGATTAGGCCAAATGTTCATATTCTACTACATCCTAGGCATTTCATTTATACATGAAAGCATCAAGTTAAATTATTTGTATATTAACATGAATGTTCATAAAACAGAGTCTGTTTAGTTATTATAACTGGCAGTCTTTCAATACAAAATCACAGCCAGAAATAAATGTTCAAGTCAGTGGTAGTGGAGAAAAGCTTATAAAACAGCAAGGTATTGAATGAAAAACATTTCTTCTGTATTTTGCTTGTGATATAAGGAGATGCTGTTTCCTTCAAACATGTTGAAAAGTGGATTAACACTCATTAGATGTTTGCTAATCCACTAATTCTCTTACACTTGCATGCCTGCTTCTGCAATTCTACTTAGTTCTGAAATGATGAGAGGATCAAAAAAACAAAGATTAGAGTTATGAGTCCTTTGACATTCACTGCAGGTTCTTGAGCTCCCTGTTGCTGCAGATCTCTTTTGATACCATCTGGAAGGGATTTGTAAGCATAGGTAAATACTGTTTAAAAGTCAACAAAACAAAGCTAAAACAGTCCATTACAATACATCTATATTAATGTATTCATTTAACCAGGTAAACTAAATAGCCAAATGAAACCTACTGAGGAGCAAATTGGAAGCAACACTAGTTCAAAATCTTCAGACAGTCTACATTATACTGTCATAAATAGTAAGAGATACATTTATTAATATTTATTTAAACATTTTATAGCATGAAGTAAATCATAACTTGACAACTTTGTTGAATAATTTAACAAAATATAGACTTTTGTACCCTACTTCTATACTATGTAGTAAATGTAGCAAGCCAGGTATTAATCGGACCATATTAAAGTTATGAGGAGAAGTTACAATTCTGAAATGTAACATTGACAGCTGATGCTTTGTGAAGATTTCTCCCCGGGCCTCTGCTGAAAATGGTCATCTTGTGTCCAGTCGGACTAACCCGGTAAACAAATGGAAAAAAAATAATAAATAAATAAATAAAGCACCACTAAAGAATGCTTTCAAAACAGAACACAATAATCTTTCTGCATGTTATTTTAGATATAATAAGCTGTGGGCAATTGTACTGTCTTCTCAAAGTACAGGGAGCAACGCATCCAGGTATGACTGTAAACCAAGAAACTTAGGCAAAACACCAGAAGCATTGCTTTTGAATTAAAGAACCCCAACAAAAGAATAGCATGTTAAGCTTTTTTTCATAGTACACCAAGTTCTGCAAATATCAAAGCTCTGTGAGGGAGATGCACATTTTGTAAATCTAAGCAGCATGGATTATAGATTCTGTGGCATAGAGTGAAGAAGCCCTGATTTTGTCATGGATGACTTTAGAATATTTAACAACCTGGTGGCAGGAGGACCTAGCCAGGCAGCACCAACACCAGCTTGCCTTGTCATTAGGAGGTACTTGACTCAGTCATGCAGTAGGACAGACACTCATAAGTCATACATCAGAGAAGTGTCTCATGCACAAGAAGTGGGGATGTAGGGGCACAAGTCTGCCAAGAAATGCATCACTGCAAAGCTAAGCTTTGAAAGTATGCAGAAGCATGCATCATCACTATTACTATAGCACAGCAGGCATTTCAAAGTGCTTTTCAGCCAGTGGTAGAATATTTTAGGCACAACAGAAAACCTCCAGTTTCCCCACTATATCACTGACATAATTCATGTTTCTTGTTTTTCTTAACTGATGTCCTTGTATAACAAAAAACAAAAGATAAATGCTTAGTACTGGCAATGAATTCATGGAGGTGGACCACAAATAAATACTACAAATGGAATAAAAAGGAAAAGCTAGACAGATTAGTTGTTTAAACATGCCGAGGAAGTCAGTTGTAAATATAAATACAATGGATAAAAAAGCTTCAAAAGCATGTCAACTTGGCCATCATAGCAAGAAAAGAAAAAAACAAAAGCAAGGCTGCCCAAAATATGAACATTTTCAGGAAACAGTGATACCTAAATAGTGTTCTGATCAGCATTCACAAATATCTTGAAAGAAGAAGTTTCATTAATGTCTTTCAGTTATGCATGACTCATTATTCAACTCAAACCCTTACACCGCTGGATTGTGCCTATTGCAGACCTGCTTTACTCTCTCTCTCTCTCTCTCTATATATATATATATATATATATATATATATATATATAAAACCAAAAGAAATATAATAATCCACCAGGTAAACGCTCCGTTGCTCTCAAAAAGAATAAAATGTGAAAAGTGTAAAAGCAACAAAGGAGCGACCAAGGCAAAAACAGTCACTGAGATAAACAAAGTCACTAAATCCTTTACCATAAAACAATTTATTGAAACAGAATGAACCATAAAGAGTGGTTAGCGCTTTCGCATAGAGCGTCCTCAGACCAATAATAAACACAAGAGTAAAAACATCTTATATAAAAGAATTTGAACATCAGGTCCTCCAGTCATGGATGAGTACCAGTTAATCACCAATCAGCCCTTAAAAACATGCTACCATAATAAACAAACACACAATACAAGGCAGTATGATCAGAAACCATAGGGAACATATAAACATCTATGCATAACTATAAAGAAACATTTAAAACCTAACAATACAATATATACACAGTAAAATCAAATACTATTTCCTAACCCTACGCTTTTTTAACAACAGTTTCAAAGAAGCCCGTTCATTCAGGCCACTGCCCCTGTCAGCTCTCAAAATAATCATCCAATTGGTCTCCATATACTCCGTATGATTATGAATATCTCCTGCTCTGACAGTGGGTATTATGATAAAGAAGACTAAGAAAAGAATGTTGGTAAGTCAGCTCCAAAGGCTAGGCACATGCAGGTACAAAAATTCAGGTAACTGTCGGTAATAATCCGATCCAATGTACTTAGTACCAGAAGTTGTAAAAACACTGCTTTATTCACCAAAACAAAGGTAAAAAATAAAGCAGTGTTTTTACAACTTCTGGTACTAAGTACATTGGATCGGATTATTACCGACAGTTACCTGAATTTTTGTACCTGCATGTGCCTAGCCTTTGGAGCTGACTTACCAACATTATTTTCTTAGTTTTCTGTGTGGTTTCTTTTGGTTGCTGGTAGTGGGTATTATGATGTCAATGACCCTAAACATGAAGCTGTGTGTCTCACTGCACTCTGCAACATGTTTCGATAGAGCATTGTGATCAGAATGTATCCGAATACTGTACATATGTTCCCTCATCCTCTCACGTAAGGACCTGTTGGTCTTCCCTATATAAAAGGACTTACAGTGGATGCACTCAGCTAAATAAACCACATTTTTGGTTCTACGATTGGCATCTACATGAAAAGTAACTGCTCTATTTACGTCAGGATGGTTAAAAGTCTCAGAAGTATTAATCAGACCACAGAAATTACAAGTACCACAGGGGCGGGTCACTCCTATCCTCATGGCATTGGTACCCAAATCCTTACCTTGGCATAACAACCTCTTCAAATTCTTCCTATTCCTGTATAAAAACAAAGGCTTATCACCAACTATACCACCAACCATGGAGTCCACTTGTAAGATAGACCAATGCTGCCTGAAGAGCTCCGTGAGTACTCTATTATCTCATGTATAAAACAGAGGTATCTTCACACAGCCCCTCTCAACTGTGAACTGTTCATGGGCACACGATGATGTCAATGACAAACGAGTAGGAGCTACCCGAGGGGGGTTGAGACACAATCTCATCTTTAATTAAAGGAAAGCCTTGAGGCACTTACAAGATAACTCCAAGATTATTGTGAGGCTGGCTGATAAGGGAGGACTAATAGTTGTGATGAACAGCATACATTACACTGAAGCTATAGTGGAGATGTTAAGTGATGGTAGTTATTATAGCAGAATCACTACAGAGGATGTTTGTAAAATCATTGCAAATATTCAGAATTCGATTATGGATATATTTTCGGGGAGATTAATTTCTGATGACACCTTTCATTTTCTGAGCGTCTCTGATCCATTATTACCCATAATACAAGGACTTCCTAAGGTCCATAAACACTTGTTTTACCCACTCATGAGACCTATTGTGTCAGGTGCTGGGTGGGTTACGGAACCTTTATTAATATATGTGGAGAAATATCTTAGACCAATTATTAATATGAACAAGGTCGTACTCGGAGAAACTAAACAGTTTCTTTTGGACCTTTATGGTTGTATACAAGGTGTACCTGATGTTGATGATTTAGTGTTTGTCACCATGGACATTCAGTCCCTTTTTACAATGATTCCAAATGAGTTGGGCTTGAGGTATGTGCACGAATATCTCAGGGCCCACAGTGAATATCAGGACAAGCAGATTGATCTTATTTGCTATTTTTTTAGAAATAATACTAGAGAATAACATTTTTACTTTTCATGGAGACATTTATATTCAGAAACACGGCGTAGCCATGGGCACATCTTGTGCCAATAGCTACGCCAATATGTTTCTAGCACAATGGGAGAATGTTGTGTTGTTCCCATCTGAAGAATTTAAAGCTAATGTAGTTTTTTATCGACGGTTTGTCGATGATTTGTTTTTTCTTTGGGGAGGATCTATAGCTGCCTTGAATGATTTTTCCACCTTTATGAATGGCCTGTGTGAATGTTTAAATTTCACTATGAAGTTCTCCAAGACACGCATTGAATTCCTTGAATTATTTATTGAAAAGTTACAAGGGTCCATTATCAACACTGGTATTTTCCGTAAATCCTGTTTTAGGAACACTTTACTTAGTAGGACCAGTATGCACCCCAATTACATTTTCCGTAACTTGATACGCGGACAGGGTATTAGAGCATCCCATTTGAACCCCACATTTGAGGGTTTTCAGACTGAAATTAGTTCTTTGGAACAAAGACTTATGTCAAGAGGTTATAGGAAGGAAGAGATTGCTAATAGTTGGTCTGATCTAGGATCACTAAGGGAAGGTGCTGCAGCACCTTATTATGGTCCTGTTGTTGAGACATCATCGTATGCCCATGAACAGTTCACAGTTGAGACGGGCTGTGTGAAGATACCTCTATTTTATACACGAGATAATAGAGCACTCACTGAGTTCTTCAGGCAGCATTGGTCTATCTTGCAAGTGGACTCCATGGTTGGTGGTACAGTTGGTGATAAGCCTTTGTTTTTATACAGGAATAGGAAGCATTTGAAGAGGTTGTTATGCCAAGGTAGGGATTTGGGTACTAATGCCATGAGGATAGGAGTGACCCACCCCTGTGGTACTTGTAACTTCTGTGGTCTGATTAATACTTCTGAGACTTTTAACCATCCTGATTTAAATAGAGCATTTACTTTTCATGTAGATGCCAATTGTAGAACCACAAATGTGGTTTATTTAGCTGAGTGCATCCACTGTAAGTCCTTTTACATTGGGAAGACCAACAGGTCCTTACGTGAGAAGATGAGGGAACATATGTACAGTATTCGGATACATTCTGATCACAATGCTCTATCGAAACATGTTGCAGAGTGTGGTGAGACACACAGCTTCATGTTTAGGGTCATTGACATCATAACACCCACTATCAGAGCAGGAGATATTCGTAATCATACGGAGTACAAGGAGACTAATTGGATGATTATTTTGAGAGCCGACAGGGGCAGTGGCCTGAATGAACAGGCTTCTTTGAAGCCGTTGTTAAAAAAGCGTAGGGTTAGGAAATAGTATTTGATTTTACTGTGTATATATTGTATTGTTAGGTTTTAAATGTTTCTTTATAGTTATGCATAGATGTTTATATGTTCAATATGGTTTCTGATCATACTGCCTTGTATTGTGTGTTTGTTTATTATGGTAGTATGTTTTTAAGGGCTGATTGGTGATTAATTGGTACTCATCCATGATTGGAGGACCTGATGTTCAAATTCTTTTATATAAGATGTTTTTACTCTTGTGTTTATTGTTGGTCTGAGGAAGCTCTATGCGAAAGCGTCTACCACTCTTTATGGTTCATTCTGTTTCAATAAATCGTTTTATGGTAAAGGATTTAGTGACTTTGTTTATCTCAGTGACTGTTTTTGCCTTGGTTGCTCCTTTGTTGTTTTTACACTTTTCACATATATATATATATATATATATATATATTATACCTGCTGCAGGTTATGCAAAAAAGTGTTATGCTTCTGTTGGAAATGTATTATTCTGAAACAATATTATTTTTCGTAACAAAACTGACAGTGGGCCAAACATTGCAAATTAGCCTCATTCACTGTTTTTATATTTGCATCTTTGCAAGTGACACAGTGAAAGTAGTATGTCTGTTATCATGCAATGAAAAGCACAATACATCCAGTCATCTGGAGGGTTATTTTTACTACCAGAATGCAAATATTTTGTATCAAGGTAATGTTATAAACAATAATGGAAAAGACATGATCATGGAAGAGAAAGGAGATCATTTTGTGTTGTGCAGTATTCCCTTCTTCACTATATTAACAAGATTTCTTCACTGTGTGCCATTTGCAAGCTATGAGTACATCGTAGGTATATATAGCTTCTAGTAATTCTCTGTGTGGCGGTATTTCAAAGTTGTAAAACACCTGATGCACCTGAACTTTTAGTCTGCAATTAATTTCTGCTTCATGTACTGCATATTACAGAAAAAAAACTGTAGGAGTGTGAAGTGTTTCCCAACTTTCAAAGGCCTTGAAAGCTGATAAAGCACTTAGAGCTGTCAGACAGACAACAGGCAGAAATAATGTGCTACCTATATAACTATAGACTTTAGCAGTTGTTAAATACTTCATTCTGCCACATGTTTTGTTTATACATGTGGCAGAGCAAAGCTCTAAAAGATTTTAAAAGCTTTTTTACCTCCTGCAGCTTTTCTTTGCTGGCTGACACAGTGTGTTCTGAGATCCTAGCAGGAAACTCAAACTTAAAAGCACTAAGATGTCCTTAGAAAGCTTTTTAAAACACCCATAAGTACTGTTACCTCTAAGTGTATAGCTTTCATCTGGTATGAAGGCATCTCATTTTAATTCTACAAGTCCTATAATAAAGCTGGAAAACATTAACACTGTCCATGTAGGATGCATACACACAGAGTATAAAATAAATGAAGGGACTGTACGCCAGAAATGTATACGTTTGTTATATTCATCACTGCTGCAGTACACTTAGCTATATGGGTTATATCCTGGGCCACCTTCTACACATTCAAACTGTCAGACTGTCAGGCAGCTCAAGCTGAGCTGAATAAAAGACAAGTTTTGGAATGAAGTCCTTCAGAGATTTCCTGCTGTTGAAGAATACACTCCTCTGAGGCTTTTGATGATCAGTGGTCAGCTTGTACTTTCCTTTGGGGAAAAACTTCCATTTTCTTTATTTATTCTGATATTTTATTACTTTACACTTCAGAAAAAATATTTTAAAGCTGGGAGTGTTGAATTTTAATGGAGTGTCTCAGGACTGTAATATACTTTTAGACAGAGCAATCATTTTTAGTGTCAGTTAACTAACTGAAAGCCTATTTTCTGTAGAGAAATTGTGGATGGACTTGGTGTTTGAAAGTGCTTTTTACTGTGTTTTTCTGTCAAAAAAGTAAATTTTGTGGACTTGTAGTTTTACAGGCATTTGCTGCTTGTCTTCTCTGGGAAAGGAACACCATTTGCAGCTTGATCACAGAATAAACTACCAGTTCCACGGTTGGCCATTCTTTCGGCCAGAAAAAGAAAAAGTTAGCAAACAGCATTTGCCACCAGAGCAGGCCATCAATTTGCCTTATCCACAGGTGAGTGACTCTGCTGTGGCCATTTACTGTACCTCAGACCACTCTGGTTTTAACCCGCATCCCTCTGGTGTAGTACCTCTAGTCACTATGGACTGTGGGTCAGCCACATTCTTGGCAGTTGTTGGAGTCTCATCAGTGGGCAAGGAACAACCACTTTTGTTCGTCCTGGAAGAGGGAATGGGGAAGGTTTCCCTGTTGTATCAGAATGCTCTGCCTATCCCTGGGGAAGCAGTTAGTGCCATTAGTAACACAGTTGGCCCCTTTTTTCCTGTCAAAAAGAAACAGAAAACTAAGCATGCATCTACTCTTCCTCAAATGTCTTTAGATAGGAGTAGTTTACTGGGTCTGGCTCAGGGTCTAATTCAGGCTATTGACCCTTCTTGTAAAGTAGTTTTTGGTAAAAGAAAGAGGAATTCCTCCGTTCCTGAAGATATTAAAGATTCCAAATCTGAACAGGAAGATGCACGGACAGATTCAGGTTTTTTTCCTGAGATTTCTGGTTCAGACTCAGAGGAGAGTTCCATTTCTGATTTATCCCTGTGGGGGTTTCTGTTTCTCTGTCAATAATACTAGAATGTGTCACTATTTTCAGTGCAGGAACACAGTGCAGGAACCCTGACTAGCTTTAGCGGATATGTGTGTTATTACCTGCAATTTTCCAGTTAGTCAGCCAGCTGCCCCTAAAAAGGCATAGAGGATGTATAAAGTTCCTCAGTCTTTTTTAATGTTTATATACTATTCCCCAATATGACACAGCAGGTATAACCTGAGTTGATCCAACTACTTTTAAGTGCTTAGTTAATTTCAGTCCTACTCTTTCTGAAAAGGCCTGGAAAATTATTAATAGGTATGGAAAAAGTGTATCCTTCTGCAATTTTGGTGTTCAAAATGTTGAATTTTCACACATATATGTTAAAGTTTGTTTTGACATATAGTGAAAGTATGAGGAATATTTTTTTTTTTTGTAGTTTTTTCTTACGAGTTAAAATCTGCTTTAAATAACTTAGTTTCTCCTGTTGCACAGGTCACTACTCATTGTTTGCATACTCATTGCATGACTCTGTTGATACGTCTACCAGGGCTATGGCCACTGGCACTGTTTAAAAGAGGCTTACATGACTGCTTTCTCAGAACCTTCCAGATGATGTTAAAAATTAGCTTTTAAATTCTCCCTTGGGTAGAGAATTAGTGTTTGTCCCATCTGCTGTAGAAGTGACCAAAAAGGGTGATGAAAGGAGCAAGTTGATCCAGGAAGTCTCCAAGATTTTTCAGGCCTCCTTTTCCAAATTGTCAAAGGAATTTCTTTCTCCTCTACCTGAATTCTACTGAGACAGAGGCAAACAGACTTTTGAGAACAAATGGTAAGGAAGTCCCATAAAGAAACCTCTAACCACCGAAAACCAAGAACAGTCTAATATGTCTGAATTACCTTTCAAGAGACCTTGTGACCCACTCACATGCTGGTCCCTTTTTTTTCCAGATATTCATAATCCCCATTTTTCTCTTTGGAAACAGATTCATTCAGAAAAAATATTTCGGAATATCATTCTTCAAGGTGACAGATGGCAGTGAAAAAAGAGAGGAGTTTTCCTCCCTTCCAGAAGGTTATTTATCCTCCAGACTGGCCTGTTTTGTTTCCACCTGTTCTTCATCACATACTGTCCAAAGGAGTGATAGAATCAATTCCTCCATCCAAGGTTGGGAAGAGTATTTATTCAAGGATGTTCCTAGTGACAAAGAAAGAATGAAAGAAAACACTTGGAGACCAGTTCTAGATATTTCTTTCCTAAACCTTTCTGAGTTAACAAATTTAAATGATGTCAATTCACAACCTATTAAGTCTTCCACTTTCAAGTTTCCAGGTAAAATTAGACTTCAAAGATGCTTATTAAATTCCTATTCATTCAGACTATGAATATTTCTTAAGGTTTTGTGTGAATGGATTATACTATCAGTTGCTAACTTACCCTTTGGATTATCTACTGCACCAAGTGTTCACAAATTGTCTAGCTCCAGTTACAGCTTATTGCAGGCTGCAGGGAATTCATTTTTCTCCATATTAAGATTATTATCTTATCTTTGCAGAGTCAAGTGTGAGGAATGTATCTTTCTTCTCCCCCTCTCTCTTTTGGGTGAGATATGCCTTACCGAAGCTTGGATTCCAAAAGAACATTCAAAAGTCTTTTTAACTCCTCCTCACAGAATTGTGTTCCTGGGATGTCAGTTTGGCTCCAAAGTTCAAAGAGCTTTTCTTCCACAGGAATTTTTTTTTATTATTTTATTTTTATTTATTTAACATTTGTTTACCGGGAAAGCCCAACTTGGAACAAAGCCAATTTTCAGCGGAGGCCCAGGGAGAAATGCTCCAGATGTATATCTTTGTAATGTGCGAGGAAACAGAAGTACATGGAGGAAACCCACACAAACACAGGAAGGATATGCAGACTCTGCACAGAAGGTACCCTAGCCAATAATTGAACTGGAAAACCTCTTGCTCTGAGGCGACATTGCTACCGCTGCACCACCGCACCATACGACCAACAGATCTTTATTTAGATTTGTATCTAATGTTTTCCACTCAGATTTGATCACTTTGAGGGAATACGTTAGGATTTTGGGTCTCATGTCCTCTATGGTTTTCATGATACCCCTGGTAAAACTCCACATGAGAAAGATACAGTTGTATCTGAAATCCCTTTAGTCCCAGCTTCAGCACCCTTTATATTTTCAAGTCCCAGTGATGGTGTTTGTCAGAAGAGAAATATTTTGTGGTTGACATGGCCTTGTATGTTGAGCACAGATCTCCTCTGAGCAGATGATATGCCACAGACTATAGCTGGAGCTTTTTTAGACAGTCAGCATAGGGCATCTGCTTTAGGCCTGTGATTTTTTAGTGAGGTATTTCTGCGGAATTTCCAGCTGTTGCAGATGTCTAATGAGGTACATACCAAATGGGGCATTGTACTCTATAATGGGTCTAATGAGGGATGAGTACAGTGGGACAATGACCTCCTTTTTTCTGGATGAAAAGCCCTTACTGATGAGGTGTGCCACATATAAGGATTTCCTGACTGTTGTGGTGATGTGGTTATCGAAAGTGAGACCACTGTCCACCTGTGTCCCTAAGTCTCTCATCACGCTTTTGGTGTTTAGTGTACTGCCACCTATGTGGTAATTCATGAGTACATGGTTTTTCCCAAAGGGGATAACTATACATTTCTTGGCATTAAGCTTGAGCCCATGGCTCTGGCACCAAGCATCTGTTTCTGTAAGGCTCTTTTGTAGAATATCCACATCATTAGGGGATTCAATAATGGCTCCCAGTTTGCAGTCATCTACGAACTTTGTTAGCCAGAGTCCCTTAGTGTTGGCCTGTACTTCAGAGAAGTAGATGCCAAACAAGACCAGTCCCAGGACTGAACCCTGAGGTACTCCACTTGTCACTTGTCTGGAGCTGGATTTGGAGTCGGCTACTTTTACAGTCTGGGTTCTGTCAGTAAGCTAGTTGGCAATCCCGTAGGGATTTATGCCCAGCTTAGTAAGTTTATTTATGATTCCAGAATGGGGGATGGTGTCAAAGGCCTTGGCGAGGTCCATATAGGCTGTGTGGACTGGACCGCCTTACCCTGGTCCACAGCTCTGGAGACTGATTCAAAGAAGTCAATCAGGTTCAGGAGACAAGATCGGTCCTTCATGAACCCAAACTGGGTGGGGTCCAGTGTTTGAAGTTGCCAATGTCTTTGTTTATAAGTGCCATGATAATGCGTTCCATGCCCTTGCAGATCAGGTTCATCAGACTGATGGGACAGTAGTTCCTGGGATCCAAGGTGGAACCCCCCCTTGTGGAGTGGGATAACTGTAGCTGTGCGCCACTCAGTGGGCACGAAGCCTGAGGTGAGGCTATGATTAAACATGACACTTAGGTGAGGTGCCAGTTCATTTTGTAGTTCATGTAGTACACATTCATGTAGTACACAGCCCGGGATGTAATCTGGTCCCATGGATGCTGTATTCTTAACTTTGGAGAGTGTGGTTTCTACCTGTCTGGCCATGATTACCGAAATTTGGCAATCTTTTGGTATTGAGATGGGCCCTTTAGGGGGTGAGAGGGGGGTGAAGTTGGCACTAAATCGATCTGCCAGGATATTGGCAATATCCTTGGGATCAGTACATTTAATGCCATTCTGTTGTAGCTCAGAGCAGATCTGAGCATTGCCATTTAGATTCTTGACATAACTATAGAATGCCTTGTGGTTGTCTTTGGTATCTTTGGCAATTTTATTTTTTGTAACTAGCTTTGGAGGATTTTATGAGGAATCTCAGCTTCTTACTGAGGCCGGTAAGGGAGTTTTTGCATCCTGGGATTTTCCACTTTTCTGCAACAGTTTCTTCCTTCTGTTATATAGTTTGTTTATGGCAGGGGACCACCAGATTGGCTTCCTATTTTTGGAGGATAGCATCTTGGTTCTATTTGGGATGGCACGATTCATGCACGAGTGGATGTGCTCATACAGTGTCTTAGTGTAGGATTCAGCAGTCAAACTTTCAGCTCCTGTCTGCATGGGTTCCATGAAGTTTGCCACTTCTGAATTAAGTAGCATGAAGTTGTCTTTGGAGAAGTTTTTTTTACAGAGGTTTACTTACTGGGGGGTGGGGGTGGGATGTGGATGTCAAGAGTGATTTGCTTATGGTCAGACTTGACCAATGAGGGAGTGACCACTAGTGTGGAACATCTATCTCCCATGTTGGTAATGACCAGGTCAAAAAGGGTTTTGAATAAGAGGCGTCCAAGTACCTGGTGGCATGGCCGGTCTTAGGCATAGGCCAACTAGGCGGCTGCCTAGGGTGCCGGTCTAGCAGGGGCACTTTTCCAGTATTTATTTGGTGTAGGTAGGCCAGGATGGGGGCACCAGGTGATGAGTTGGGGGGCACCGTGGAGCCCTTTTGCCTAGGGCACCAGTTGACCTAGGGCCGCTCCTGCCTGGTGGCCCCTCCTAGGGATCTTAATTTTCTGTTAGAGAAGCTATCACTTCTTCCATTTGAACCAGTTAATCTGGCTGACTTGAGATAACCGGTCCCTCTCTCCAACCCCCTTGCATGTTGGTGTGAATTGTATGCCAGGAAGTGGATATTTATTTTTTGATGTTCCTAGCATAGTCCTTTTAGGGTTCAGCCTCCCTCTCTTTGCTGAAAGAAAATATCTACAGGGCTTTACTTCCAAGCTTGTCTTTCAGTCAGCTCAGCTCGAGCTGCTTGACAGTTTAGGTGCATGGAAGGTGTCTCAGGATATAACACATAGGATATAACACTAAGGCTACTGCAGTAGTGATCATTTGAGCATCCACTGCTATGGTAAGTTCACATTTGTACTTGCCCTATCTGTCTTGCTCTATATATACATATATATATATATATATATATATATATATATATATATATATATATATGTATATATTATTGGTTCTACTTTGGAAATCACTGAAGACTGTATGCAACATAGGAATAGACAAGTGAGTTGACATTATTGAATGTACAATCTTTTGCTGTTTCATTTCAGTCTACATGCAAGTTATAACCAGTAAGAGAGACAATCCAGATTATTACTACACCACTGAGATCTATAATGACCACTAAATGGTATGTCTGGTATTCCACAGAACACCTTGCCCAGGGGGGATCCTTTCACTTAGAAAAAAAGGATTGCCTGCAATACCATTTTGTAAGTTATTGTTGTTAAATTACATAGTTTTAATATTTTGATATAAAATAGTTCTTCCATCACAAACCTAATACAGTGTATACCTGTAGATGGTGACTGTGATTTTAAAACTATTACTGCTTATAACAAGAATTAGTCATATTTCTAGCCATATGCAGTGTTTTGGAAAACTTTTCAGAAACTCTTTAGCACTCATGGGATAACAGATACAAGGGTTCTATCAGACAGCAAATTAACTGTCCAATGAACTACATACTCGATAATGTTCACAAGAGACAATTTGTCATGGGGATAGTTGTGAAGGCCTTGACAAGATCCAGATAGGTAGCATGCCCTTTTATCCATGCCCATAAAGGTCAAGAGTATTTTCTCTGGACAGATAAATATCACCAGTTCTGTGTCACAGTGCTCTATCCATGGCTGCCTATCTTTGCATATGTCTCAACTGTACCAAATTCCTCAGTATTTACTGATTTTGAGGGCAAAATAATGGGGTGCCACAAATTCCCGAGTGGCCCCTTTAATTCACAATTTTTTTTTTTTTTTTTTGTGTCTTACAATTTTACATTTATGGCTGAAGTCATCACCAGCCTACAGGGGCGTGTGTGATAACATCAGCTTTGTTGGACTCCATCAGATTTTGAACTGTTTTGGAGGGAATATAGCAGCAATGGCAGTTGTGCAAATTTAGGTTTCAATCCGCTCACCACCCACCCACATGCCACAGGGCAGGATGAGAAATGGGCTCCCAGGTAAGAAAAAAAAAGCAAAACAGGCCCAGTTAAGAAATTCTGGCCACTCTGCAAAGCAAAGTGCTTATCTGATACACTAGTTTACGGTCGGTGTGTGTGGACAAATGGGCTCACAGGTAAGAAAAAAAAAAGAAAAACAAGCCCATCTAAACAATGCAGCCACTCAGTTCTAACTAAGCAAAGCATAGTGTTTATCTGATACATTAGTTTATGCTCGGTGAGTGTGGTTCATTAGTGGCAGCAGCTCACAGAGAGTGGTTTGTTAATTCTGGCCACTCCGTATGTGTATTAATCAATCTATATTCTTAACTAAGCATCTTTTTTATTTAAGCAGACTCACTCTCTCTGTGTGTATTTTATTAAGACTATTTTATTTAAGCAGACTCACTCTCTCTGTGTGTATTTTATTTAAGCAGACACTCTCAGTGTGCTCCGTTCTTCGTATGTGTATTAATCTACACGCTCTGGTGCATGTATTTTATACAGACTGTGTGTGTATTTTATTTAAGCAGAATGGTGTGTGTGACTCTGTGTGTGTATTTTATTTAAGGGACTGGTGTTTAAGCATCTATTTTATTTAAGCAGACTCACTGTCGGTGTGCTCCGTTCTTCGTATGTGTATTAATCTATACGTTCCAGTGAGTGCATTTTATTTAAGCAGACTGGTGTGTGTGTGTGTGTGTGTGTGTGTGTGTGTGTGTGTGTGTGTGTGTGTGTGTGTGTGTGTGTGTGTGTGTGTGTGTGTGTGTGTGTGCGCGTGTGCATGTGTGTATTTTATTTAAGCAGACTGGTGTGTTTGTGTGTGCATGTCTGTGGGTAAAATGCCCCTGTCATTTAGGTATAACTGGTGGTTAGGGTTACTCAAACTCAAACCCTGAACATTGGGTACAAGGAGCAAGAGACGAAATTCTCTACCCATACCACCACCACTTGTGATTCAAGTAGTTAAGTCCATAGTTCTCAACTGTCCAACGTTTTACAGAATGTCTGGAATGTTTGGTTCATACTTTTGGTCTGCTCCTCTTAAAATGTGTGATTTTCTGACAAATCAGTGAGAACTGAATTCAGTAAATAATGATAGCCATTTAAGTTTTAGTCTTCCTATCTTTTCAGGAAATGCATGGTAACACAAAACATTTTATTCTAGCAACTTTTCTAAGATTATACAAGCAATGTTAAAAACGTGTTCCTGGTTTTCGGCCTTTGCCTCCCCCCCCCAATAAATGTTGGCTTGTTCCAGATTTCTTGTGCTGCATAGTTCTTCAGGGGGAGACAAGTTTATTGCTGCTTGTACTACTAACAACACAAACACACTTGGCATAACAGGTAGAATATGTGCTTTTGATGGAGAAGGCTGTGGGTTCTACTCCCACAGTACGTAAATTAATTGCTGATAATGTACTGTGTTGTACTTTTAAAGGGGGTAGATGCTGCAGTCCTGAGAATGTCTTCTTTGGCGGAAATCCCTAGCAACTATGAACCTGTTATCAGTTTGCCATCCATTCCCTATTGCTATATTACTAGCTTATCATTTTTTTAATGTAACATAGGCAATTTATTCCTCAAGGGCAACAGGCACTTTATTTGTAGATGAAACAATGAAATATAAAGTTGTTTGCTAGCAGCAACCTCTTCATTAGTTAGAGATCTCTTTATTGTGGAATTATTTAGATGACCTTTACTTCTACAGAGACTGTGCATATTTACTGATACTTGTGGACTGTAGAAGTTTGAATAGACTTTTATGATAGAAATGTTCTGAATTGGGAAGTTTTGTCATTATTGCTTCATGCATTTTGTTTCATTGCTTACTGGAAAAATGTTCAAAACAATAAATTTAAAACTATCTCTAACAAGTGTGCTGTATTATACAAGCAATATAATTTAATACAATTAGGAAAGTGTATCAAAGAACAAATGTGCAAGGGGCATATGATTTGAAAACAGCCCAAAGATAATCTTTATCCACCACTGGCAAAATGCAGTTTTCTTTGAATGTGGTGTTTCAATGAATGTGAGCTTCAAGGGCAGAGAAGTTTTAATGCTGGGTCTATTTTCATTGTGAGACTGTATTGCTTTGTTTAACAGATGTCTATTATTGTTTGTGCTATAAAATGTAAAATAAAAGTTTTAAATGAAATACAAATAATCATTGTAGAAGTAAAGCAGTATGCATATTACAGTCTTCTTCTTTTGGCTTTTCCAAGTTAGGGGTCGCCACAGCGGAGCAACTGTCTGCTTATGATTGGCAGTAGAGTTTTACGGTGTTGAGTTGCCAGCCCAGTACCCTACCTTCCACAGAAGGCACACACATGCACACACACAGCCTAAGTCCAATTTAGAGAGTCCAATCCACCTACACCATGTCTTTGGGATGTGGGAGGAAACCGGAGCACCTGGAGGAAACAGTATGCACATTACAGTATTTATGGTAAATGAGGCAAAATAGCCAAGTAATGGGACATTGGAATGGCTACAAGGGGGAGGGCTGTGTATAGGGGGGCCCCCATTTGACCATGACTCCGTGAGGGGGGAAGGGCGGCAAACTCAAAGACAGCCCCAGGCGGCACAAACTCTAGCTACACCACTGATCAGTAGCCATGGAAAATGACTTTTGGAAGTCCTAACCAACTATAATATTCTTTTGCTAAGATTAGAATATTGCCTACCATTAAATGCCCTACTTTTACCACAAAACCCACATACTGCAAGTCATCAAAAACAAAATCCAAAGATTCATCATCTTCTCCCTTCCCAGTGAACATCATTGGTGCACATTTAAAAAATAATGGTTACCATTTACGACAAGGTCTTGGGCCATATTTTGGTTGTCTGTTCTTCAGTTTGCATTTGCAAGTTGGTATCTCACAATCCCATTGGAGTGGTTGAGTTTACATAATTATATAAGCAAATTTAATGTTAACCAGCATACAGATTTATACCTATTTTTCAAGGGCCTTTGTCCAGATTTTTGATGTTTCCAGGCAGAGAGTTATGTATCTTTGGCATATACATCTCAAACATGAACATGGACATCAAGTGACTATAGGTATTCAAGTTTGGTGATGATTGTAAAGTGAAGTATTCTAATACTGAAATTCTCCAGGAATGCCTGGGCCAAACAAATACTTGTTGTGTCTGTCACCCTCAACACAAAGAAATGCAGTATGGTTTCCTTTGATAAATCTAGCAATATTACTGTATACCGTACAGATAAAATTCCATTTAGATCCATCTCATTCATCAGGGACTCAGGGACTTAGGTTCATTACTATCTTATAAGCCCCATCATTAAAAATAATGTTATCTTTGGTATGCACCTTTTCTTAGTACCCCACACCAAATGAAAAGACATTTATTCAAAATAAAAAGTCAGGTCTTTGTACCTTTTGCTTTATTACAGACTAAAAGCCTCATTTCTCTGTTTAGCATTTAAAACTATGAACAAGGCTGCAATCCTTCATTTCCTTCATCTAAGTTTGTAAGTAACATCTGATGTACACAGCATAAGTGTAACAAAATAAAATAGACAAACAGTATTACAGCTGTTTATATCAACAACCGGTAAAGCAAACATCACATTACCAATACTAGCTGGCATGATAGGTACATAAGACAATTCATCCTCCATTTCTAAAAGAGCATGTCCTTGCATATCTGGCAGAATACTCCCTGTCAACCTTTAAACTCAGTTTACATTACTAGATGGATGATCATAAATCTTCATCTAGGATATGTGGGGAAATCTACTTCATGTAGAACCTTATCAATCTCACACTAATAATGGTTGATATGGCTGATCTTCTCAACTGCGTCCTTGTCCATGAGTTTAGTAATACCCTGTATATCTGTGGATCTCAGAACAACTATGCATTCCTCATATGGAACCTAAAAGTAGTCTGTATTATGATAAGCCAGCTTTCAATTTCATAGATACTTTTATTTGGATACATTTTATGAACAAACTCACAATCACAACAAACTATAATTGATTATCATGTCTCAGAAAAAGCCAGTTTTCATTGTTTATTACAAGCTTAACAAATACCCCAGCCACTACTGTGGGTTACCACCTGTCCCTCTTTGCGAGGGACAGTCCCACTTTCGGCAGTTGGGTCCTGCAAAAAATCCTAAAAAATAGCAAATGTCCTGATATTTTAAGACAAAATATATTTCTTAAGTTTCCTTTAATAGCTGCATAAAACAGTTATTTTGCATCTAAAACACATAAATATTACATGAAATAGATTAAGCAATGCAAATGCTACAAAAATAAGCTTTTATTTTGGCAAAAGAGTGAAGTTCTGTCCTTTTCACTGGCCGTGAGTATGTTTTGTCCTGCAAAATCTCACATTTCTACAATAAATGTCTATAAAAAATGTCCCACTTTGGGTATTTGAAAAGGTGGCAACCCTAGTACTGTCCCTCTATCATCCATCCCTAAGACACTTGAGGAGGGATGTTTTCTAACAGTGGATTTCTATTTGTACTTTATGCTATACAGCTCCTTGTCAGGTAGGCCTAAGTCTAGACATCTAAAAGTGTTAGTGTAAATATCAACAGTTTATATGGCAAATAAGTCCCAGTGCTTCATTGTTCCACTCACAAGGTCTGTGTAGGCAATTAAGTGCATAAATGTATTAAAGTTTTGTATATGTAAGATCATTATGTTTGCATTATGATGTAAATACTGCACACATTAGTTTTCTCAGTGCAGAAGCTGGTAGGAGTCATTGTATTACCCAATTCCATGAGACACCGCTTCACTTTGCCAACACCATCTAAGTGACGGAGTCATCACCACTGGAATGCCATAACTGCAACTCATTCAATGCCAAATGTTTCTATTTTATAATAAAAAGGAATTACTATCTCCAGTAAAATATGCCACTTCATAACCACCTACCCTCAACAAGAGTATCACTTCCTGTCAATGTGCAAGTCAAAATGTCTTCCTTTCAAATAAAGAGATGACCCTCTTCCAGGCTCTCTAATTTTTAAACACCCCAGTTACCCTCTACAGCAGACTCCTTGTACATATCCCATGTGGTTACAACCTCAGAAACCAATCTACTTCAGCCATAATTCTCTAAACAACTTGAACCAAACACCAGTGCTGTTACCACAGCTTTTTTGTTCTGGTCCAAAAAGTCTCTCAACCTTTGATCTCCATGACATTTACTCAGAATTCAGAACCCCTAGTTAAACATTTCATGTTTAAGCAAAGTAAATTCAAGTGCACCTCTGGAGATCATATAACCTACCTTCCTGCTGCACTTCCTATCCTCTATCACATCAATACTCTCTTTCTGCTGTTCCTACCTACTGGACAATTCACATTATGTTTACATAAATAGCTGTAATATTGTTTGCTTTGTTATGTTCATGCCCTTTATATCAGATGCTACTTACCTTGCATTATTTTTCTAATTTACCTACTAGGTAATAGTGTGTTATACAACCTGGGCTGAGCCTGAAACTGGTCATTCTTGATCAGGGCTGTATGCCTGTAAACATGCACAAATCAATCACTCAATTAATAATACATATTTGAGGAAGTTGTGAGTTAAAGTAAGTTTTAGTCATTCTAAAGTAAATAAAAATCAGTGGAAGTCAGTTGACAGTGTTCACAGAATCCCACTGTTGTGTCCTCTGGTTTCGTTCGTTAAATCAAGGAACGGTACTCAGTACAAGGACAATTTACCTGGGCCTATATTATAACACTGAAAGCGCATATGTGCAACTGCATAAAAGTCGACACATAATGCACGAAACCTGAAAATAGCGAACGGCCACGTAATCAAATTTTTCCCTAGGGAAATTACGCAGCTGTTTGCTAAAAAAAAAATAACACCATAAACAGGTGAGGGGCTTCACCCCCTACACTCCCCTAACTAAATATACCAACTCCAAAATCGCACTAT
This sequence comes from Protopterus annectens, assembly GCF_019279795.1. Taxonomy (NCBI): domain Eukaryota; kingdom Metazoa; phylum Chordata; order Ceratodontiformes; family Protopteridae; genus Protopterus; species Protopterus annectens. The sequence continues at coordinate 324,631,642 of NC_056749.1, forward strand.
AGGGAAGGAAAGGGCAAATCCGTGAAGCTGACCAACTATCTCCTTGCCTAGAACATATTCATTGAATTGCTTAAATGTGATTCGATGAATATGTATCGCTGTTTCCATATTCGCTCAGAAGCCTTTTTGTGCTTCTGATATAGACCCAGTTTACCCATATGTTGCTTTGTCTGCAAGCTGAGTCTTGGGAGCAGATCCCCAGTCACCTATCTTTTAAGGTGAAGTGATGTCATTATACCAAGCCAGATTTCATCAGTGGCTCAAAGAGAACACTTTGATGCAGCCAAAAAAAAAAAAAAACTACTACAGGTTAGGATGCAGACAGTAAGTAGATGTTGGTAAGCTTATACAGATTTGGGACATCACTAAGGGGAGTGATCAATATCCATGTAATAACCAGGGTATGCCTTTGCATGACTGGTTGACATACCTCTCATCTGTCTCTGAGTTTCAAGGATGTCTAGGAGTTGGTTTAAATTTTATTTTGCCTCCTTACTTCCCCCAAAACTTGTATATTTTGGTAAAGGTGGTGTCTTTCACTTAATAAACTGTGACAATATTTGTGTTATATACTTCATTTTTCAGAAATGCTTAGTTTTCATTTTCTTTTGTGGTCAAGCTTGCATGTGTACGATATGATGTTTTGAGTGTCCTGGATTGATGCCTGGAGTTCAAGTTGAGCTCTGCAGTGCAGCAGCATTTGCCTTTTCTGTTTTGATTTCCAGGGACACCCCTACTTTGCCATTTCCTCAGACAGAGGTGTGGAGTGCCAGGGACAGGTGCCATGCTGTAATGGGGTTGTTGACTTTTGTTACTTCAGAAAATGTATATTAATTCATATGCTAGTATTTTTTCAATCCTACTAATAATGCTAATATTCTGTAGTATCCCTGATGGATAACTAGGGGTTTGGGCTTGGGCTGACGTGCAATTGCATGCTTCTCATCCGTCTTTGATTTTTGGGGATGCCCCAGATTTTGTCAGTTTTGGCTCTGCCTTCCTTATTCCTTAGATTCTTGCATCTTTCAAGAAATGGTGTTTAACTGCACTTAATAATTAATGACAATAAGTTAATGTATAGACTTCTCTCTTTCCCAAAATTGCTATATCAAGGTGCATGATAAAAATATAAATATTTTATAAGCAGCCCAGTTTTGTTTTTCACCAGGGATATGTGTGAGGGAAAATTAAGGTATCTTGCACTGTGAAGTGCAGCATTCTAGAACCCTGCAGAAGCAGGGCATCAAGCCTTCAAGGCATTTTGGCACCATCTGCAATTTTTAGTCATACTTAGTCTGGCATAATACTGCATTCTTAGTGATAATGTAACTATATGCATAATCAGGGTGCCCTACTCAACAGTGACAACTAGTGATTTTTTTTCTACTGAATTTGGGACAGCATAGCAATAATCCTTTCTATTTTTCTAGATCCCTCTTCTTTTCTGATTTTTAAGAACAGATGGCTTTGGTTATCTCAAGATGCCCAAGATTTGCTTTCCAAACTATAGGTGACACAGATCATCAAACAAAGGCACAGCAGCAGGAAAATAATGATGGTGGTTCCCAACATTTAATTAATGGACCCCCTCTTCCAAGAGGTCAAGAAGGAAGACAAAAATAGATATTTTAGGTTCAAAGGATAATTTTGCAACCTCAGAGGAGACTTCACTGATAACTGAAGGTAATGATTTGGGGGGGGGGGGGGGTCCAGAAGTAGGGCCAGAAGACAAAGGTCAGTCTTCTGAGAGGAAATCTGGTGCCATACCTGCCTTTTCATATGGGGAACACTAAGAGCGGTAGATTTGGGTCTGACTTCATCCTCATCATTATCTAACCTACAGAGTGGACCAGAGGCTGTCACTTCTTCAAAGGGTCTCACATCATAGGTTCATAGGTAGGTAGATAGGTACTAGGCTATCAGCCCAAGGGACAAAGCAAGCCTAGCCAATAGTGTATTGGCTTTTGCCACCCATGTATTGTTAAATTCCTGCCCCTCTATCGAGCAGTGCCCCAGACATAATCCCAGGGGTGAACTTCCTATCACCCATCCACTTATCAAGGTTTCTCTTGAATAGTGCTAATGACTAGCTCTGCTTGACCTTGACATGGATGGAAATTCTGTTCCAGAGCATGGGAAACCTCTGAGACATGAATCTATCCCTCCAGCATGTCCTCTGTATTGTTGTGGTGAGGTTCAGGTCCCTAGAGCATGTAGCTCAGGGAGATTGGGATTTCTTCAAGTGGAGCGTGTCCAACAATTCCGGGTTTGACATAGCTTTGTATGTCAGACAGAGGTCTCCTTGGAGTAAGCGGTATGCGACTGAGTAGAGTTTGAGTTTCCTGAGCTGGTCGGCATAGGGCAATTGTTTGAGGCCAGCGATCTTCTTGGTAAGGTACTTTTGGGGCCTCTCAAGTTGTTGTAGGTGTCTTGTGAGGTACATCCCAAATGGGGCATTGTATTCAATGAGAGGTCTGCTAAGTGATGAATAGAGGGGAACGATGACCTCCTTATTTCTAGATGTGAACTCTTTTGTGATTAAGTGGGCCACGTAAAAAGATTTCCTGACCACTGTGGCAATGTGGTTATCAAAGGAGAGGTTACTATCAACTTGGGTCCCAAGGTCTCTCATCACACTTTCTGTGTTAAGTGTACTTCCCCCTATTTGGTAATTCATGGGTACCATGTTTTTGCCAAAGGGGATAACAATTCACTTTTTGGCATTTAGTTTGAGGCCATGATTTCGACACCAGGTGTCAGTCTCAGTGAGGCCCTTTTGCAGGATGTCTGCGTCGGCAAGGGAATCGATAATGGCACCCAGTTTGCAGTCATCTGTGAACTTGGTTAGATATAAACCCTTGGTATTCACTTGCACTTCAGAGAAGTATATACCAAACAGGAGGGGTCCCAAGACTGAACCCTGCGGTACTCCACTTGTAACCAGTTTGGAGTCGGATCTGGAATCAGCAACTTTTATCGTGTGGGTTCTGTCCATGAGCCAGTTTATGTTAAGTTTGGTGAGTTTATCAATGATTCCTGAATGAGGAATAGTGTCAAAGGCTTTAGCAAGGTCCAGGTAATCTGTGTGGACCACCTTTCCCCTCATCTATGGCCTTAGTGACTGTTTCAAAGTAGTCTACCATGTTTAGGAGGCATGACCATCCTTTTACAAACCTGAATTGGGTAGAATCCAGAGTATGGAGTTTAGCAATATCTTTGTTTATGAGTTCCACGATGATACATTCCATGGCCTTGCAGACCAGGCTTGTCAGGCTAATAGGTCTATAGTTCCCAGGGTCTGTGGTGATTCCTCCTTTGTGGAGTGGGATAACCATTGCTGTGCACCATTTTGTGGGCACCTAGCCTGTGGTGAGGCTGTGGTTGAACATGGATTTTAGGTGAGGGGCTAGTTCATTTTGGAGTTTGTGTAAGATGCAGCCTAGGATGTTGTCCAGTCCCATGGATGCTGTGTTTTTGGCAGAGTGCCATTTTTACCTGTGTGTTTGTGATTTCCAGGGCTCTACAACCATCTGGTATAGTTATAGATCATTTGGGGGTGAGGGTGGAGTAAAGTTTGCACTGAACCTATGTGCCAATATGTTGGCAATATCAGTTGGCTCTGTATATTTTGTGCCATTCTGTTGTATCTTGGTGCAGATTTGGGTGTTGCCATGGAGATTCTTGACATAGCTAAAGAATGCCTTGTTGTTGTCTTTGGAATCCATGGCAATTTTTCTTTCAAAATTAGCTTTGGAGGATTTTATGAGCGAACTTAGTTTCTTACTGAGGCTCGTCAGTGAGTTCCTCCATACCTGGGTTTTTACTCTCTTTTGCAACAGTTTCTTCCTTCTGTTGTAAAGTCTGTTAATGGCAGGGGACCACCAGATCAGCTTCCTTTTTTTGGAGGATAGCATCTTGGTTTTATTGGGGATAGCACGATCCATGCACTCATGCAGGTGCTTGTAGAGTGCATTTGTGTAGGATTTAGCAGTCGTGACTGTATTGACTGTGTTATCCATCTGCAGGGGCATTGCAAAGTTAGTCACCTCATTTTTGAGAAGCGTGAAGATCGCTTTGGAAACGTTTTTTACAATGGTTTCCTTGTGTGGAGGTGGGGTCGGGATGTGGATATCTAGGGTGATTAGTTTATAGTCTGATCTGACCAGAGAGGAGTTGATCTCAGGCATTGAGCACTGGTCACCCATGTTGGTAATGACTAGGTGCAGAATATTGTTGCCCCTGGTAGGGGGTATTGACAAGTTGATCCAGGGCATTAGAGTTTATGAACTCCAGGAATCGTTGAGCAAGGGGGTTAGTACAAGAGTAGTTTTCCCAGTTTATGTTGGGGTAGTTGAAAATGCCCATTATTATGGTATTTGGTTAGACCCTCATTTTTTCCAATGTCCCCAGGAATGAGGAGTGAGCATCCTGGGTCATGGTGGGGGATCTATAACAAGCTACAATTTGGAATGCATTTTTGCCCTGGGTTAGTTGCACTTGGATGATTTCAGAGGCATCGTATTTTGCAACTAGCCTGGAGGTGTGGATGTCCTTGATGAATATGGCACACCTCTGCCCTTCGTGTTTCAGCCTGGGTTTTGTGGCCAAAACGTGTGGTATGAATTATAGCCTGGTAGTGCTGGGGCACTCTCGAGAGCCTTGAACCAGGTCTCAGTCACTGCACAGATATCGATATTCTCCATTTTGAGGAGTGCCTCGAGTGAGTGCATTTTGAGGTTTAGATGCCTAGCGTTGAGTACATTGCCCTCAGTTTTTGTTTCCTGTAGTTTTTATGGTGGTGGGTTTGTTTTTTGAGCCTTACCTAAAAATGGCACCATAGGGGCGGCAAGAGCCTTGGCCAATATTCTGAATCCCAGGGGTGACAGGTGCAGGCCATCTCTGGCGAAGCATCCCGGACTGTCAAGCATGTCAGCCCAGGCAGACAGATACTGGATCCTTTGAATGACACCAGAAGCTTAGCCAATTGTTGAAGTTGATCACCTTATCCTTGTACTGTGGTATCATTTTTGGTGAAGGCAGGATGCTACTCAGGGCTAGAGTCATACCTGCTTGGGCTACAAGATTGGAGAGCTCTTCCATGTCTCTTTTCATGCAGCCCAGGGAGGTACATCTCAGGTCATTTACACCGACATGGACTATGACAGAGTCATATATGTACTTGCCGTGTAGTGACCTGAGTGCATGAGTTATGTGGTGGATTCTGGCACCTGACAAGCATCTGACAGTAACCTTCTTTTTCTCTAGACTGGTGATTGGGACATCAGTGTGCCTAATTATAAAGTCACCTATCACTAGTGTGTTGGGTATGTTGTTTTGCCTTATGGGCTGTGGTTGTGTGGCACATTGAGTTTGTGGGCTATGTGTTGTTTGGGGTGTGTTGGTGGGAGAAGGTTGCTTGTGCATCTGCTTTGGAGGTCTCTGTTGCCAAAGCAGATTTAGATTTTTAATCAGAGCCTCTGTATATGTCTTGGTGTTTTATGTGTGGGTTTTGGAGGTGTTGGTTTAGTCATACTATGTATAGTGAGTGGGGTGTTGTGAGTTGTTACCTTCTCCTCTTGACTGTCTGTTCCAGTCTTGGTTGGAGAGAGCTTTCCCTCTAGATTGGCTATATAAGTACATCTCTCACAAGTGTTAGTGTTTGGCGGTAGGAGGAGAGGTTTGTCTGTGTACATGAGGCAGTTGTAGCATTGTCTCAAAATGCCCAGGCTCATCAGGTAGGCTGGAGAGTACACCAGGAGCTGTCTCTTGGACATGCCTGAATAAGTAGGGAAATAAAAAGACTATACCCTTCTTGGCAGATGCGGGGGTTGAGTGCTGGTAGTTTATCTAGTGGCACAGTAGGTTTAGAAGAAGTGCTGGGCTGAAGGGTGCTGGTCTGAGTGCTTTAGGCTGAAAGACTGACAAGTTATAAGGGAAAAACTGAAGAGCAGACTTTGTGGAGCTGAGGATGGTTAACCCCAGCTAACCGGCTCTGCACTGTGCGCAAAACCGCGCAAAAGCAAGTTTTTATAGCAGGAAGATAAAAGGGATAGAAATTAGCCCAAAATGGCCAATAAACCTCAAATTCTGAGCTGAAAACAACTCCTCCAAGGACAGATAGGCTGTTCAAAGCTCCCCACTCTCACTGATTTACAGAGAAACTTCCTTCTATCCAAGTAAGGTATAGGCCAACACAGGAACTACAAAACAGTCCTGGATTCAGCATACTCTGAAATCTGGACTATACTAGCTTCAGAAAGGTGGGAAACAAGTATAGGATAGCTTTATTTATTTATTTATTTATTTTTATATAGAGTTTAAGGCAGTTAAGACAAAATAATCACTTTAAAGCATGGCTTGTGTCTCCACCAGAGTTAAAAGAAAAAGATTCATAAGGGGGAATTCAGGGAATTATTTGACTTGGCAGATACAGAAGGAATACAGTGCATTATTGACACTGATAATGCTACTAACAAGGATTTGATGGCAGCACTTGCAGCCATTGGGAAAAAGGCCTCAGCTAGGGTTTTGGTGAAAAACTGGGATATATTTTTTTTAGGATTTATGGTCTTCATGGACGTGATTATAGAAAAGATCCAAAGCAGGCACTGCCCTTTCTGGTCTACTTTTTTGCTATTTGAGAAGCTCACCACATCAAATGTGGCTCAGGTTGGTCAACCTATGATTGATGGTTCATGAAGTTAAAAGCCTTAGATAAGTCTCTCAGGTGGCAACTTAGACATCCTGGCATTTGGCTAAGTGCCATGTTGGACAAGCCAAGCACCAGAGTCAGATGTATTTAGTACAAACATTGAGGAGGGTAGGTCTTGCTGAGCTTTTAACCAGAGGAAGTATCTATTGCCATCATGTAAGTTCTCTCACTTGTGTTTCAGTTGTGGGAAAGGTCACGCTGTGTCCAGGTGCTGGGGGAGCACAAGATGGGGGAGTCATGGCATCTCCTAAATTCACCATGAGGGAAGCATTGGTGGGACATGGGATAACTCTCCCAGTGGCAAGTAGTTTTTTCATGGTTGCAAAGTCACCACTGAAAGGGATTCTGGACAGTCTGCATCCCTCCCATTTGACTAGATAAACTGACCCAATTTTTGTCCAATTACCATTAACCTGACAGAAGTGCTGCATCAGTCATTCCTGAAGATTTTACTAAAGGTTTCATAATTGGTTATTTAGCTCAGTTAGATCCTAAGTCAGACAGAAACCTGTCATCCATTGGGGAGCTTGAAGATGTTGCAGCTAAGCTAATTAAGAAACAATGGACACATAGCAGGGTACTTGGCTCCTTTTTCAAGCCTCCATGGCCTGCATTTAAAATTTTTCCAATAGGTCTTCTTCCTAAGAAACAAGAGGGTGAATACAGAGTGATGCATCACACTTCTCACCTCAGGGGTGTCTCACTCATTGATTTCATTGACAGAGACCAGGCTAATATACACGACTGTTCCCTAGATCAGTCAGTGGATGCCAACTTGAGCTATTCTGACCCTTGGCTCTGCAAACTGGACATCCCATTGGCAGTTCAACTACTTCCTGTTAGGCAGGAGGACTGGCCATACTTAGGATTCCAGTTTGATGGAAGTTCTTTTTTGACTCTGCCATGACTCTGGGATACTCAGTGGCTTGCCCTATGTTTGAACTGTTAAGCACAGCACTGCATTGTTGCTGGCAGCACAAGTCAGCCCAGCAGTCAGCAATCCACTACCGTGATGATTTTTTGAATGTGGGTGAAGGGAAGAATGGGATAGTGGTGGGGATGATGGTGTTCAAAAAGATTTGTGCTGACTTAAGAGTTCCTTTGGCCGATGACAAATCAAAACAGCCAGGCAGGTCTTGACCTTTTCAGGTTTAGTGGTTGATACTACTGATAGGTCTTTTAAACTTCCACCATGCAAACTCCAGCAGATTAGGTATTTAATTTGGAAGTTTTTATGGGCCAGTAAATCCAGCATGGGAAAAGTCCTGCAGCGTCATGGGCTATTGAATTTTGCCTACAGGGCTGTTTTGCTGGGCGGGGCTTTCCTCTGGTCCATTTCTGATTTGCAGAAAGGAAACAAACCCAGACATTACAAGGTTTGTCTGACCAGAAAGATCAAAAAAGACTTGCATCTCATATTTACTTTCTTGAACCAATTAAATGACATATCTTTCTGGCAGTCACCTTGGGTTTTTATAGTGATGTTGACCTTTTTATGGATGCTGTAGGAGAATTTGGCATGTGCGGTTACTTCCAAGGTAGTTGGCTCACAGAAGAGTGTTCTGAGTCTTGGACAGAAGATAGGAAGAGGGATATTACATTCCTGGAGAACTTTCCTATAGGGGTAGTCAGTCTAGTGTGGAAAGATAAATTACGCAGCAGCAGTGTTTCATTTCATTCAGACAACTTTGAGGTGGTTCATGCTATCAACAACTGATCTTCCAGGTCCAAGTGGGTGCACTCCGTCATAAGGCTTTTAGTTTTATTGAGTTTGGAAATTAATCTGACTTTTTGTAGATTGCATTTGCCTGGCCACCACAATCATATTGCTTATTGCCTTTCCCATTTTCAGTTCACCAGCTTTCAGTGGCTGGCCAAGAATGTAGAATGAAATGGCACAGCAATTCCTCCAGAAGTCTGTTTAATTGGAGAATGCCTCAGAGTCTGGGGATTGCCTTTGGTCCTTCATTTCTTGGTTTTCAAATGCTCACGCAGGGATTCTTCCAATATGCTATGAGTTCACTTAGTGGCTTCAGGTTGGTTGGCTTGCTTCATGTGCCTTAAGTATTTTTCCAATCATTGGCTGTTTGGTAGGTTGATCAAAGACTAGGAGACTATTCAACGGGCTTCAAATGATTTCAGGAAGCCAATAGTGAGGCACCTCCTTGGCATCATTGTTCAGGGATTGTATAGCGCATTCTAGTTTTCTACCTTTTCTGGCATGGCTGTCACATCATTAAACACAGGTGCTTTTCATGTTAGTGAATTGTTAAACATCCTTTGCTGGGAGGATATTGTGGTTCACAATGACTTTATTTTGTAAAGGGTTAGAAAATCCAAAATGGGCCAAGCTTGTAAAGGGCAGCAAGTAAGTTTAGATAAGTCAAGATGGTTGGCCATTTGCCATGTTCACTGGTTCAGACAACTGTACAAGATCATCCCCAAGGATGCTCAGTTAGGTCTAGTCTTCACTTGGGAAGATAGCAAGCTCGCTAACTTGTCAGAGGTCAAGCATCTCTTACAGAAGGTCATTGAAGGGCATGGCATACATCCTCAGGGGTATTCATCTCACTCCTTTAGAAATGGCTGCACCTCTGACTTATCCATGGAGGTCCACTTGGTTAAGGTCATACAAAAAATATGAAAGTGGGTGTCTGATGCTTTTTTGTCATACAGCAGGCACTAACTCCATTAATTTCTATTTCAGGGAATGAGGTTATCTGGATATTGTGATATTCTTTCATCAAGAGAGCTACAGTCCAAGCTTTGGTTCACCCAACTGGGCACACTGATTCTTTAGATCATAACAAATAGGTAGCTCATGGCTTTGGATTTTCAGGGCTTTTATGGTGTCAATTTTTGGAGATTTGATGTCAGCTTATAACAAGTGAAAGACTGCCCAAGGTTCTGGTAATCCACCTTGGAGGAAACAAATTGACAGTGGCTCCAAAGAAACTCTTGTTAGCCATACACTCTGCTTCCTACACCCAGTAATATGTTTTTTTTGTCAAAGATTGTGCTGTGAATCCATTAAGAAGGAGCCAGGAGTTCTGGAGCATTCAAGATGTCCAGGAGTTTCATTAGTCACAGAGTGACACACGCAACTTGCCAAACTGGATTTTAAGACATCCATCATAAAGATCTTGACAAGCTGAACTCTGATTTTTTTTTAGCAATGACACAGTACATTTGGACAACTTAGATGTTGATTTGTTTAATATAGACATCTCCCTGGCCATTGAGGATTTTTTTAAAGAGGTAACCCGCAGGCTACTCATGGAACCTGGCTATCATGGGCCTGAGGCCTCAAGTGGGAATGGCATGAGGCATGTGGGGTTGGTAGCTACCTGACAGATTTTGCCCCTTGTTTTCCCCCCTATTTGTGCTCAGTGGTCTCATCTCACAGTTCAGGCTGGATTCAGTCTAACAGGTGGCCATCACAAGAGGTGTATGGGTTGGGAGCAAGACATGAAGGGCTTTACAACCAGGTCCAAGGTAGCTTGGGTCACACACCCAGTCCTGTAAAGTTAGCCAAAACAGGTTTGGTGATGCCAACCGTCATAATGGTTAATGGTTACTGGCTGTTTTTTATGATATGGTTATATGTGAATATACTGTGGCATCTTTATTGTTGTCTGTTGAATTGAATAAATGGTTGCAATGCCATTACAGTGTGGTTATTGACTCAGCTTAGAGGACAAGGATGACTTACCCATAAGTTGCTTTGCCCATGAACTGGGTGTAGGGGTGGGTCCCTGGTTGCCTTAAGGCTAAGCAACACAGTTCCAAAGACAGGTTTCATCAGTGGCTAAAAGGCCCACCCATTCCCTCCTGCTAAGACATGGAGCTTTTTAGGTGGCTGCCTGGTGGCTTTTCCCCCTTGCTTTCCATCTATTTGTGCTCAGCAGACTCACCTCACTCTATAGATTGGATTCAATCTGACTAGTGGCCATCACAAGAGATGTACAGGTTGGGAGGCAAGACATGAAGGGCTTTACAACCAGGTCCAAGGTAGCTTGGGTCACACATCCAGTCCTGTAAAGTTAGCCAAAACAAGCTTGGTGATGCCAAATGGCTCAATGGTTAATGGTTACATAATATGGCAATATGTGATTACATTGTGGCATCTTTAATGTTATCTGTTGAGTTGAATAAATGGTTGCAATGGCATTACAGTGTGGTTATTGACTCAGCTTATAGGACAAAATATGATATTCTAATTCTTTTTGCTTATCACATGCAGGAGCGGCCTTAGGTCAACTGGTGCCCTAGGCAAAAGGGCTCCATGGTGCTCCCCCCTCACACCACCTGATGCCCCCATCCTGGTCTACCTACACCAAATAAATACTGGAAACGTGCCTCAGTTAGAGCAGCACCCTAGACAGCCACCTAGTTGGCCTATGCCTAAGGCCGGCTATGATCACATGACCCATCTTGTTAAGAAGACCCACATTTACAGGTATCCCTCTTTAACATCAAGTATAAATCAAGCAACTCCACAATGCAATGAATTGTTGCACTACTATTATGTCTAATCATGTGGGACTTGCCTTTTGGGCAGTTGTCCTCAAAAACTGAAATTTCAAAACTTTCTCTAACAAGGAGTTAATGTTGTAGTTCCATTTATTTATTCAAGAAGTACAGTTAAATTGCATGTAGTTATTATAGTGCATTCATGTTCATATAACTATGATAATGTCCCAGTGTTGGAAATATTTTCATTTATTGGTCAGATTGTAACAACATTATATAGCTTTCTTTTCATACACATTTTTGTTTAAAATAATAGAATTCCATGTCAAGCAGTATCACACACTTCACATTCTGTGCTACATTCAGATTTCCCTCATTTACACATTTGCTATTTTCTTGTATTTTAAATATTTATAGTTCTTTGTTTTTAGTATTATACCCCTATACATTCTCTTTCATTTTTTTAATATCTCCTCATTAATTATTCCAGTGGAGGCTCAAATTTACAGCAAGCAGTAGTATGGGCCATAGATCTGCAGGATCCACCGAGCAGCTGTACATGTTGTAGCTGAGAACTAAGAATGCACAGGGATGTACATTCATGAGAATGTTAGTACTATGAGGCATAATCATCTAACTGCTAAAGGGATGGAAAAGTTAGGCGAAAGTAGAAAATGCCAGTGGCTACCTGGATGATAGCTTCTCATGACCAACTCCTGAAGGAGAATAAATGGGCTAATTAGGTCATGTAAGGGATGAGGATTGATGGTCAGGTAGGAAAAAATCAATAAAAAAGTACAGATAATGCACTGAGGCACAGAAAGACAAAGTTCTGATAAAGACCCAGATAACCGATAACCCCCAAACTTCCCAGGCACTGGAGGAGGTAGCTAAAAAGTGTAGGAGCAAAAGATCTATGTTGGCTTACCAGTCCTGGGGCAAGGAAGACATCAAGGTCAGTTCAAGTAATAGCATCTACAGGTAGCTGGGTGTTGCAGCAAGGTATTAAGATGGTACAGGAACAAGTATTCATTAAGCTGCACACCTGTGTATTGTTGCTAGGTCTGGAAAATGTGCCAAAGGCTGCACTTGACAACTGCTGTTATTATAGGAGGTCTGCTTTTCCAGCTTGTTAATGAGCAATAAGATAATAAGGTTAAAAAGTAGGATTGCCAAGGATGATGCATCTGCCAGATTTGGCCTGTGTAATTTATCAGTCTAAAGCTCATTTCAGATGCCATCCTTGATCTCTCTTTCATCCACCTATTTGAGAATTAACCCTGCCTGGGGGGGTGGGGGGGGGGTGAAGTGAGAATGCTGTCCCCTAAAACATTAATGTTGTAATATGACCTACCTAATTATATTGTAAGTATGCTGTACCTGTAATAATTCTACTATTGTTACAATACATAAGTAATTTCCATACTTGGAAGATATAGTCTAACATCTGACAGGTGTATCTCTAGGGCATGTTCCACCCCTGAGAATGGATTTTAAAATCTGAACTTGATCAGTTCATAAGTACTTACTAAGCTATTGATCATGAGAATATTATGAGGTCTAGCCTTACATCCCCATGGTAGTTTTCAGCCCTTGTGTTTTGTGTACAAATAACCCAGAAGCAAGCAAAACAAGGATATGTTCATAAGTTTGCCCTTACAGCATTTTGGACCATAGGCTATTGAAGAATGCTGTGCCCATCATTTGTGGACCATACACTTTTAGTCCAAACCAATTATTCATTTTATTTTTAACGTACACAAGTGATTCCAATTTCCTTATACTCATAGGAAGCCCATTTCATAGTTGTGTCAGAATCAGAGTAATATAGTTAGCTGTCAAAGATGAATTTTGATATTTTATGTTAAACATACATTTATCATGTGTATGAATTTTGGTGATATCATTTATATTCAAATCAAACACAGCCTGAAGCACTTCATTAAAAACATTATAATGAAGTATACATTTTACTTTTAAACATCTGCATTGAACAGTAAAGAGTTTTAATTTAAGATATCTATCTATCTACATAAAGAAGATCTTTCAAGATTTTAATCATTTTAGTGAACTTTCATTGCATATTCACAAGTTTTATAAGGTGTTCACAGCTATAAAAACAAAATGCATTATTATATTCCAGAAATGGTCTGATAAAGATTTATTCAGCTCCACCATGTATCTATTATTTCTTAAAGAGATATTTATCCATAACAGCCCAAGCTGTTTCATGGCCTTAGCAACAATTACACTGGCATGCTTAGTTAATGTTATATTAAATGAAATTAAGGTTCTTAAGTTGCTGAAATTAGAAAACTTCATGTAAGATCTTATTATGTAATATAATAGGTTCTGTCTTAATATATTTACCAAAAACGCACTACTTTCCATTTATCAGTGCTAAAGTTTTTACCAATGGTATTGGTCTAAGAGGAAGCATCTACTATATACTTCTTTATATTAATGTAATCATTTATAGAACCAAGAATAAAACCTAACTCACAGTCATTGGCATATTTGTTCATCAATGTGCATTTTATGGCAGGAAAAGAGGCAAATGTGACATTAAATAACAATAGGCCTAACACAGAACCCTTACATAAAAAGAAAATAAACTTTTTTCAGAGACTGTCACAACTTGTTTCCTGTCAAGCAACCATTCCATAATACAATTAGTTGAATATGGATTTGAGTTGTATTTCATAAGAGTTTCAAAACTGAGATACTTGGCAGAATGTCAAAAACCTTACCTAAGTCCAAATATACACCAGACATTCCATTCTTATCTCATTTCTTAGTGACAGGATAATGAAATTCAACTAAATTGGTTAAGACAGACTTACCAGAAGTAAAGCCATGTTGATAGAAATCAATTTTATTATTTGTCACTCTACCTTGTATTATAAGTTCAATTAGATAGTTTTCATAACACTTCCCCAATAAAGATGTCAGACTAATTAGATGGAAATTATTTAGATCCTTCTTGCGTATTGGAGTTACTGCTGATAATTTCCATGTGCCAGAAACAGTACAATTCCTGAGCAAGGAATTAAATATATAAAAAGAGAAGTAATTAAATCATCCTTAACATATTTTAACAGAATTAAAGGAATACCATCTGGTCCTGTAGATGTTTTATTCTGGAGCTTATCTAAAGATTTCACAATGCTCACTAAAGTTATCTCAGGACAGGAAATGAGAATGTTAAAGGAAAATCTACTTTTTCCTTTTTCATTGGTTATATCAGATAAATGCTTGTTAAATGCATTAGCTATGTCCAAAGGATCTTGAAATACAGAGGCATTTAGTTCAACTGCCATGACTGGATTTGATGTCTTCCTATGAGAATTAGTATACTTGAAATACTTATTTTACTTACCAGCCTTAACTAACTTGATTTCAAATTCAGTTTTTCTCTAATTTTAGTATGAAAAGCCTTAGTTATTTCATTCAAATTACTATTGTCATATTTTGTAGATCTTCTATAACTTAGACATCTCCTCTTCTTTTTCTAGTAAAGTCTTATCAAAGACTTATTCCATCAATAAGGAAAGTTATACTGCAATTTGTTTGTAATAATGGCAGACTTAACTGTGTCAGTTTGTAGCTTCTCTAAGCCATTACACCCACATTCTTCATGTGATTACACATCTTATGTTTTAATATCATGTTTAATTGGACTGTAATATTAGCATAATCACTTATCTTCCTAACAGCAAAATGCTTTATAAACGTAATATAAAAATGTAAGGAGTTATGATCCTCCAATCCTAAAGGCATACCTATATTTGCATTAGATATTAACTTAGTTTCATTTGACAGTATGAAATCCATTATATCATTATTCTTAGTTTTAACAGTGACCAGTTGTGTCAAATTTTAAAAACACACTGTGTCAATAAACTTTCTTGAGTGTTCATTCTAAGTGCAGAATATATTCCAATTAATATCAGGATTATTAAATCACTCAGAAGTTTTAATTTATCATGCATTAATCTGGTATCAAGTATGTTTAAAACTTGGTTTTCTATAAAATGCCACTATCATTATAGAACTAGTGAATTCCAATAGATCAATTCCTAACAATTCATTGGATGTATCAAAAAATAGTTCAGATGGAATATTGATTAACTGATCAATATAAATATATGACCTCCCATTAAAGACTCTCTTAAACATTCAAATTTCTTAAACCCTGGAATGAAAGATTCAGAGGAATTCCAAGCATCTATTATAATTATCAGATTATAATTACCCTCAGTATTATAAATGTTAGTTAATCAAATTTATTTTCTAGGCTTTGAACATTACAAAAATAAGTTTGTGTATGTTTATCTGCACCTTCACAATAATGATTCTTATAAAATAAGTTATAATAGTTTTAGATATTTTATTTTTGTTATCATGCATGCCAGGGGGTCTAAAATTCTTATTGTAATCATTAGTCTTCCTTACTAAATAGTGTGAGCCATAATCACTTAGACAGAGAAAATCTTTAGAATACATTCATAGGTCATACGTGAAATCCTCCTCGGTAGTACTTATACAAAGATTATATGCTGTATATAATTGTCACAACTATAAATTAAACAAGCAGGCTTTGGAATACAAATAATTATGCCATTTAACTGAATTAATTATTTCAATGAATATGAGAATGATTCCATACCTTCCCAATTTCTCAATAATATGCAGCACAGATTATTTCATATGGTTTAATGGTACACAGTTTAGATCATTTGTACCAACATATATTATTGTTACATATTTTATTTTTCCTTTAAGCAGTCTATCAATCATGCCCTGCAAATCCACTGCCTTTAACCCAGACATGGAAGATAAAGACATCTCCTTATTAATAACACATAACCTCCTGTCACAATGCTTAATCATAAAGTCTCCAAAAAACAGAGAATCGGAGTCAATAGCTGAACAAACTGTGTTAAATGTATCAAAACCATCTCTATACAACATACTACAATTAATCCTGAGTTACAGAAAAAGGAATTATATCATCAAAATTAGTTTTAGTCACCTGTTTATTTATTCCTTGTTTATCAAATCTAGTCATACCACCTATAACCCATATATTTTTAATGTATGTGCTTGCTTCACATGCAAGTTGTCATTAAGGATTTATTAATAATTTCCACAATAAATTCAGTTTTATTGTTCTTAAATGACAAAAAATACTAGCATTGGTTGGCATTGAGCCATCAGATAAAGATATGTTCTCTTTAGAAGAAACAGGATTATTATACGTTCATAGGTTGGTACTAGGCTATCAGCCCTAGGGCCTATACAAGTCTAGACATAACAATTCCTTGGCTATTTCTTCCCACAATATTAATTTCCCTGGATCCTTGTCTAGCAGGGTGACCGACATGATCCCCGGGGTAAATTTTCTATCTCCCATCCAATCGTCAAGGTTCCTTTTGAAGAGGAACAAAGAGCCACTCTGCTTGACATGTATGGGCAGTCTATGTAACAATTAATTACTATTCTTGTAATCAGAATTTGAACTTGTATCAGGCAAATAAGGATTTAAGAATTTTATATTTTTAAGATATAAATTGTTTAAACATATTAAAAAGTTTAATTATTTTCCTTTCAGTTCTTTACTCAATAAATTTTGTTAGCATTAATTGCAATTTCAATTCGATCATCATTCACATTAATATTATTAGAACCAACTGAGAGTGACATGTTTAAATCCACAGTCCAACTTTTTATAAAATTAACAATAATAAAAATTGCCTTATCATTATTACACTCACAGTTAGTTGAAGGATCAGTCATTTTGTTCTCTACAATCATTCTAAGTTCTTCTAATTTGGTACAATTAATGCTTTTATTATCTAAAGTTTCATTTTCTTAAAATGGAATTTGCATCCTAAGCTTTCAGTCAAGTGTTCATTCTTTAATAAATCATACAAGGGTTTATATCAGAAGATCGAAGTTTCAAAACTTCAAATCTGATATAGTCGACACCATATGATCTAAGTCTTGAAACTTTGAATCTTTTAATGGAGATCTCCGTACAATGCAGAAAGGGAAGATTTCCCTTTTCTGCACTGTAGTGCGATCTTGGAGTTTGTATATTTAAGTAGCAGGGGGTGTGGGGGTTGCAGGGGGGCTTAGAGCATTTAAATGGTTTGTTTTTGTAGGTTGTTGTGTTTTATTACATTTTCAATGTTTCAAGACTTTGATTATATGGTGTTGACCATATCAGATTTGAAGTTTTGAAAATTCGATGATGTAATATAGACCCTCATACAAAGCATATATATTTAAAGTTTCCACTGAAGTTTATAGGATAATAAAAATATAAGTAAAACTACAAAACAGACCTATTTCATATGTCAAAAGAGAAGATACTGTTATAAAATTATAAGGAAAGTTCCTATAATAATGAAATCAATAAATTCTATTAATATTATTGTAAGAGAGTGCAAGTTTATACAGCAGGAGTACTGTTCATTCCATAAACAAACTTAAAGGCTAGTGTAATATATGAAAAAAAATGTCACAATATCTTTTCAGTTTAATCCTTGGACAAAAGAGTGTTCAATTAATTTAATAAGTGAGAAAAGAATCATCATCATCAGCCCCCCTTTTTTCCATTTTTCTACATGAGGTCGGGGTATCGTGTTAACTGTTGCTATCTCTCTCGATTCAGTGCCACACTCCTGCCTTCTTCAACACTCATGCCTGACTGTCACAGATCTTCTTTCATACAATCCATCCACCTCTTTGCTGGATGTCCTCGCTTCCTCTTACCTTTTTCCTGTCTGTCCCAAATCTTCCTCACCAGATTGTCTTCAGCTTTTCTACACATGTGCCCAAACCACCGTAATCTGTTCTCTTTGATCTTTTCTGCAAGTGGAGCTACTTTGGCTTCTGCTCTTATGTCCTCATTTCTTCGTCTGCCCCAAAGTGTGCATCTTACCACCTTTCTCAGGCACTTCATTTCCATCACCTCTTAGTTCTTCAACTGTTCTGCCTTTACTGCCCAGGTTTCTGTACCATACAATAGTACTGGTCACACCACTGTCTTGTATACCTTACTTTTCAGCTTCTTTGTCATTCTTCTGTCATAGACTACACCTGATACTCTATGCCAGTTGGCTGCAGCCCCTCTGATTCTAATTTTGACCTCTTCATTCAGACTATCCTTCTCCTCAACTACTCCTCCCAGATACTTGAAGCTGTTTACCTGTTCCACTATCTTCCCTTTTGTCTCTATTCTCAGCTTCTTCTGATTTCCTCAATTTGCTGCCATTACGACCAATTTATCTGTGCTTAGTTTCATTCCATGTGCCTTCAGATTTGAATTCCATTCTCCTATCCTTTGCTGAAGTTCTAGCATGCAGCAGCTTTGTTGATCCGTCCCCTCCAACCTGTTTTCTATTGTAGTCCATCACCAGTATAAACAGCAGTGGACTCAGAGCTGAACCCTGATGTACATCCACTCCCACTGGGAACCCCTCTGTGAGGCTGAACACAGTTTGTACTTGAGTCATTGGGTTCTTGTAAATAGCCTGCACTAATTCTACCAATGTTTCTGGGACTTCAGACTGCTGCAGTACTGCCCAATTCAGCTTTCTTGGGACCTTGTCATATGCGTTCTCCAAGTCTAGGAATGTCCAGTTGAACTCTCTCTCCTCATCTCTAGCTTCTTCTCAAGTATCTGTCTCAATGCAAACATTGGGTCAATTGTGCCTATACAACCATACTTTATACTTATTTATGCTGATTAGTAGAATGTAAGATAAGAGATGAGCAGTTTGGATTCAGATCAGGATGCAGCACAATTAACCTGACGTTTGCATTGAGACAGATAATTGAGAAGAAGCTATAGATGAGGAGAGAGTCCAAATGGGCACTCCTAGGCTTGGAGAACGCATATAACAAGGTCCCAAGAAAGCTGATCTGGGCAGTACTGCAGTGGTTTGAAGTCCCAGAAACATTGGTAGAATTAGCGCAGGCTATGTACAAGGACCAAATGACTCAAGCACAAACTGCCTCACAGAGGGGTTCACAGTGGGAGTGGGTGCAAATCAAGGTTCAACTCTGATTACACTGCTGTTCATATTGGTGATGGACTACATTAGCAAACAGGATGGAGGGGATGGATCAACAAAGCTGCTGTATGCAGACGATGTGGCAGTACAGGCAGACTGTGAGCTAGAACGTCAGCAAAGGATAGGAGAATGGAATGCAACTCTGAAGGCACATGAGATGAAACTAAGCACAGATAAGATGGTGGTAATGGCAGCAAATTCAGGAAATCAGAAGAAGCTGAGAACAGAGACAGAAGGAAAGATAGTAGAACAGGTAAACAGCTTCAAGTATCTGGGAGGTGTAGTTGAGGAGAAGGGTAGCCTGAATGAAGAGGTCAAAGTTAGAATCAGAGGAGCTATAGCCAACTGGCATAGAGTATCAGGTGTAATCTTTGACAGAGGACCCCTGCCATAAACAAGCTATACAACAGAAGGAGGAAACTAGTACAGAAAAAGAATAAAATCCCAAAAAGGAAAGACATCCGTGATCAGTATCAGCAAGAAACTACGATCCCTCATTAAATCATCCAAGGCTAGTTTCGAAAGAAAAATTGCCAGTGACTCCAAAGATAACTACAAAGCGTTCTTTAGCTATGTCAAGAACCTAAGTGGAAACTCTCAGATCTGCTCTGAGTTAGTGCAGAATGGCACAAAATACACTGATATTGCCAACATTCTGGCAGACAGGTTTAGTGCAAACTTCACCCCCCTCTCACCCCCTAAAGGGCCCATAACCATATCAGAAGAATGTAGGGCCCCATCAATCACTGACACAAAGGTTAAAACAGCCCTATCCAAAGCCAAAAACACAGCTTCAATGGGACCGGACAGTGTCCCAGGCTGTGTTTTACAACAGCTCCAAAATGAACCAACCCCTCACCTAAACACACTGTTCAAACTGCATAGTCTTTGTGATTTAGGTCCTTCTGTTTTTTGTAGTGAGTAAGTAATGTGTTCAGTCCAGTTTTGACAAACATTTGGACAGTTCTATATAGAATGGAAAATTATATCTATAGATATAGATATAGATCTATCTCTATCTATCTATCTATCTATCTATCTGTCTATCTATCTATCTATCTATCTATCTATCTATCTACCTACCTATCTATCTATCTATCATGCAAAAAATAATGCATAGAAAGGCAGACCACTGATAAGAAAATCATGCTAGCCCTAAAATCCACATGTATGACTACTGTATGTCTGACCACTGATGTCATTTGTGAAAGCAACTGCACAGATCCCTCCAGACACTGGCCCAGCTTGCATATATAGTCCTGGTTCCTGCTGCAGATTGAGATATTGTGGGCTGGATATCATTATGTACAAAGAAATCTTTATGAAATGTACCAAACTCGGTCTGGAAGACTACTGGTTTGATGTTAAACATATATTTCAAACAATATGGGAGCAATATAATAGATTCTTTCCTAAAAAGGTTCTGCTCGGTTTCTCTCTTATGAGGGCAAACTGAATCCTCAGGCTCTATCCTACTAGCTATATTTTTTCATGGATTAAAAATAAGTATCACAAAGAATGAAAGTTTTCAAAGTCCATTTTAGCAAAGGAGTGCTGGGTTAGAGTGGATGAAATCTATGAACAAGAGAGTAATTTGGTTGATATTAGAGAATTCTCACTGTAAATTCATGCCAAAATATATCCTGTATAAAGAACATGCATTGAAAATTACATAAAAGGGTATAGCTCACAACCCTTTCTCAACGTGACTTTCAGAGATAAAGCCCATACTGTGACCAGATGAATTGTGTTTGATTAGCGGGCATGTTAGCTGGAGATAGAGGAATGGGAAGATAGGAGAGATGGGAGAAAAATAGCATACAGCACACCATCCTGGTGGAAGGGAGGGAGTTTGGACAACATCCAGTGGAAGCTATGTGTGGCACAGCTTGCAGAGTTTGAAACAGAGAGACATGATGTCTCTGCATTCAGAGTAGGTCCAAATGCAGTTATAAGGAGAAGCTCATGTGCCTTCCATTCAATGACTGGTAGAACTTACATTCCTCAGAGCTGCTGTGAAGAACTCCACAGGGACAGGGGAGGCAAGCCTCTACAGCTGAATGGAAGATGATAGGTATTAACTCTCATCTCCGAGGGACCATGAGGGCTGGCCCATGACCTGCACCTGCATGAAGGAGTTAATTGGCCAATTGGTCATTGGAATTGATGGCTGGAAGACAGTAGGGGAGTAAAAAAATAATAAAAACTATAGCCCAAAAGAGTTATGAGGCACCACACAGTGCTCTCATGCTGGTTTGTGAGACTCATAGCATGTATGCAAGAACCATTCCCTTCCTTTGCATAGTAACCCATATATTGGCCAGAGTCAGCTTACCTGTGTACAGTTCACATTTTAATTCTGCTGCCAATTTCTACTAAATATAATAAAATGATATTAGATAGTTTCTCTTGAAATATTTTTAAGTGGATAATGTACTGAAAAATTTGTGAAAGTTAATAAGTAAGCAAATATATTCTTTTAGCCTTGTAATAGTATATAGAGTTTGCAAAAATTAGTTAAGGATAAATGTCAGTGAGCAATTTCCTTGTATCATGTTTTGAAATGTTTAACCTATTGTGTAGCTGTAGAGGGTCTTGAGTAAAACCACAATATTTCCTTTAACTGACCAGCTGTAATGACTCTACATAAGTGCATATATGCAAACATTTATTATGTGTCTATAACTGTGAGTGTGTGTCTTTTATGCATACATACATACATATAATATATATAAAATATATATATAAATCCTCGCTGTGCCACAATCTCCATTCAAAAGCTTCAGGTTTTCAAAAACTCAATTATATGATCTCGACCATATGACTTTCAAGTTTCTGAAAACTTTATCAACTGACAGGGATCCATATATATATTGAGATTTTGGAATTTCGAAATTCGTACTGAACCCATATATATATATATATATATATATATACACACACACACACATATATATTTATATATATATATATATATATATATATATATATATATATATATATATATATAAATGTACATATACCTGTGTGTGTGTGTGTGTGTGTGTGTATATATATATATATATATATATATATATATATATATATATATATATATATATATATATATATGGATCTGCTTTACAAGCTTGAAGTTTCAAAATTTCGAACTGCAAATGGTGAAGATCATAAGATCGAAGTTTTGAAACTTCAAAATTGTATTTTGTTTTTGCACTACCCACACCCACTGCAAGTAAATACACCAACTCAGAGATCGTACTTCAGTGAGGAAAACAGTAAATTTCCCTTTCCATGCTGTATGTCGATCTACATTCAAAACGTTCCATATTTCAAAATTTCGATCTCATGGTCTCAACCATTTGTAGTTTGAAATTTTGAAACATCGAGCTTGTGAAGGAAATACATACATATGCACACACACACACACAATCTACATAGACAGACACACACACAGATATCACACAGTTCATTTCTTAAGAAATGTACATACAATTTTATTTATTTTTCTTCTCAGCTGGAAATACATTCTGCTTAAAATAAAGGAGTGTGTAAACAACAAAGAAGCATTTTATACTGTGTAATTACTCTTCTAATGTTAGGTCAGACATTGTATTTTCAAGACATTTTTGATGGTTCTTACCAGACTGATTTAGAATGTAAGACGGTATACTCTTCCCATGACAAGATTAAGAAGTTATTAATGCTCTAGCAGGAGATAGTGTGTCATGCCTAAATCCTGTGAATGTGTATGAGTCTCAGATGAAAGTGGGGACATGTCTGACTTTGAATATGATGAGTTTGTTATAGTATACAATACCTGGTGCAGTGCCCAGTCCAGCTGTAAGTGCAGCCACATCCCTTCCTCCACAGTGAAAACACACCTACTTGTTTGAAATTGTCTTAAGTGTTTCCATGATGATAAACACAGAGCATTGTTACACAGACACATAATCTCATAGGAAGCAGGCCACAAATATTTTTAAACAAGGAGGAAACTTGATTTCATAATAAAAATGTGACTCAGCTACATTTCTAAAAGCATCCACTGTGTAATTGCTGTCAGAATTATATAATGTGTACAAGTACTGCATCTTTTGGTGAGGCCCTTACTTTTTTCTGTGCATTTGTCTCCCATTATGTATGTGTCGTACTGCAAAAAAACTTTTAAAGCCATTAGTCTTCACCAAGATATCCTTTTAGATATGTAAAGGACCCATGGTGATTGGAGGTCTCCCTGCAGTGGCAGAATAGACATATGTGGTTTGTTTTTGATAATGACTGTTATTACTGTTCCTGCAGGTGAGCAGTCAGTTTAGATAGTTCCAACTGTGTGCAAACATGAACAGTAGATTCTACACTTAGTTACTGTACCAGATAATGCCATGTTAACAGAGGGAAATGGAGATATTAAGCCCTAGCAATGTATGTGGACTTATGTTATGCCTAGAGTTTGGTAACACAACTCACAAAGTTGAATTGGGTTGGTTGCCCATTACAGCAGCAGAAGCACTAATTGTGACAAAGTCTTTGGGTCTTTCTTTCCTATATAGAGATAAGAGTGTACTCATCCTTAATCTCTACCAATAACTAACAATATACAGAAGTAGGGAGATGGCATTTAGGTGCAGCTACTGCTGCAGTAAGGAAGTTAAATACCTACTGTTATGGTAAGTGCAACTTACATAACTATACTATGTCCATAGCCTTATTGCTGCAGTAGCATTTTGGCTGTATGGGTTGAAAAGCAATGTCTACCCATCTGAGGAGGAGGAATGCTAATTATCCGGGAGTCCCTGGAGTATGTATCAAGCAAAGTCATTCCTGGATCTGTGAAAAGAATCTGGTTTATGATGCTTTGTAAAAGTATACACAGAGGAACAAGATGCTGCCTCTAGAATGCTTCTAGATGATTTTCCATCATAGGTGCCATGGCTCTATGTAGAATGTGTACTCATATTGCCTGGAACTGATTTACCATGGTGGGTATAATAGCTGGTGATAATCACCTTATAATAATATGTTTGGCATGGGTTGTCCCATCTTTGTCTCATCATAAGAAATAAATAGCGGATTTCATTTTGTACAGGACTTTGTCCTGTCAAGATAATACCTGAGCTTCCTATGCATATTCAGAATCCTTTCTCCCTGGTTATGAGGATCTGGATGGAATGCTGGCTGATTAATGGCTTAATTTAAAATAAGCAGTGAAGATACTTTGTGCATAAATGAGGGATTTGTTTTTTAATAAGACTCTTCTCTATGTATGACCAGATAGGGTTCACCCACCACAAGAGCTTGCAAGTTAGATATTCTTCTTGCAGATGTCAGAGGAATAAGTACAATCTTCCATGTGGTGAACATCAAGTCAACTTGATAAGCTAGTTCAAATGGAGATATATTTAACTGTAGAAGCACAAAGTTAAAATCACAGGAAGGGGTCACCTGCCTTCATGGAGGTCTAATATATAAACCCCCTCATAAGTTCATAGGAGGTTACTAGACTAGTGGCCTTAGAGTCCTTACAAGCCTAGCCATGTTAATTCGGACTTGCCTTAATTGTCCTTGGTTAGATGGAAGTAATTCGCAGAGTGAGTTTATGATAAACACCAACATGGGTGCCACCTCCAGGGTGAATTTGCGGTCTCCCATCCATTTTTCCAGGTTATACTTGAATAGGATCAGTGAGGAGCTCTGCTTCATGTGAATTAGAAGTTTATTCCAGAATAGCTGCAATCTCTGAGAGATGTATCTGTCTCTCCTGCATGTTCTGTTAATGTCACAGGCTAGGTTAAGATCCCTCCAGCGAGTGACTCTTGTGTTATTTGACTTGTGGATGTGCAGCATATCCATCAGGACAGGGTTAGAGACAGCTGTGTAGGACAGGATCAAGTTGCTTCTCAGCAGTCTATATGATAAAGAGTACAGTGACAGGGATTTCAGTCTATCAACATAAGTCATGGTTTAGAGATCCTGTATTTTCTTGGTGAGAAACCTCTGTTGCAGGTATCTGGTAAGGTAAGTGCAGAAGGGAGCATCATACTCTATTAATGGTCTGACGAGGGTCAAGTACAGGGGAGTTATAACATGCTTAGACCTTGGATGCAATGCCCTTACTTATGTGATGCGCATGTAGAAGGCTTTCCTTACCAGTGTGGAATGTCAGTGGTTGAAGTTCAGATTGCTATCTACCTGTGGTTCCAGATCTTGCACCACTGGACTTGATCTTAAAAAGGTGGTGTAAATATTGTAATTAGCAGGGAATTCCACTTTTAATTTTAGACCATAACTTTGGAACCAGTCATCTGTCTGCGTTAGCCCTTCCTGTAATATGTTAACATCATTGGGGGACTCAGTGATTGCACCCAATTTTCAATCATCAGTGAAACTGGATAAGCAAAAGGCCATCTACTTTACCTTGGACCTCTGAAAATAGATTCCATACAGTAAGGGGCCCAGCACAGATCCTTGTCATACTCACTGGTGACGGGACTACTGGTAGAGGTGGAGTCACCAACTTTGACAGTGTGTTCTTTCGGTGAGCAAACTGGCTACCCATCTAGTGATGTAAGGGTTAATCTCCAGCTGGGAGAGTTTTTCAATGTTGCTTGGGTGGGAGACTGTGTCAAAAGCCTTGGCTAGGTCAAGATAGGCAGTATGCACAGTCTTACTTTTATACCCGGCTTTGTTGACTTTCTCAAAGAAGTCTATTAGGTTTAATATAATAATAACATGATCTACCTTTAAAAGAGCCAAAATAAGTTGGACCTAGAGTTTGAAGGTTGCTTATGTGCTTGTTCGTAAGGTCCATTATGATTCTTTCCATGGCATTGCAGATGAGGCTGGTTAGACTTATGGGTCTATAGTTTCCAGGGTTGTTTGATGGCCTCCCTTGTGTAAAGGGATTACTGCTGCTGCTGTCTACTCCAATGGAACTAAGCCAGTTCTCAGGCTATGGTTAAAAAGAACACCAAATGGGTCAACTAGGTCCTGTTTTAGGTTGTTTAATAAGCAACCTGGGATGTTATCTGGTCCCATTGAGGACATGTTTTTGGCCTTGGAGAGCACAGACATAACCTGATCTTCAGAGATACTAGGTAGAGGACTGGTGTCAGGTATGCTCTGAGGTATGGCTGGTGGAGTCAGGGTGAGGTTTGTGCCAAATACGTCAGCTAGCAAGTTGTCAATTTCCTTTTTTATAGTATGACTTGTACTATCTACTACAAGTTTGGCACATAGCTGGGCATTCTATTTTTGATTTTAGATCTAGTTAAAGAATGCCTTATGATTATCTTAATAAATTGTTTTCCCAAAAACAGAGTAGAAATGTCAGGATCCATGGTCAGACATGCTGAAATTGCAGCAGGATGGACTTCGATAGTGGAGAAAGACAGATCAGAGGAAATTAACTCCAAATATTTCAGAACCAGTGGTGCATAATCCCTAACAGGACCTTGGTTACTGGCTAGGTACCAGGTAAAAAATCTTTTCCACCTGAAACTATAAGATTTCCTAGAATCAGGTTTTCTAGCCTGCTTTAGAATCCGCTGTATATCTTAATGAAAAGGTTGCCCAAAAGGTATCAAAATTAAATCATCCAGTTAGTCAAGGTTGTCTGAGACTAGGGTTTCCAGTTTGTGAGGAAGCTTACTATAATTTCCTATGGCCAATTTCATAAGAAGGGAGAAAGAAAAGTTGTGTAAAATCTTACCATAACCATAAATGTCCTTCTGTTCCATGTTGCAGTATTCTTACCATGGGATCCTCAGCCTCAGGTGACTCAAACGTCAACTCCTATACAAAAGCATAAGCCTGGTTTCTGCTAGTGTGTGGGATGTCACAATCAGGGCCATAAACCAGGGACCTTAAATGTGATGTCGCCACATACAGACCTCAGAACTGACTGCCCAGTCGAATAGTAGTCTAGGTAGTCTACACAGGTGAAATGCTATTGACTGCCAAGTGTGAACTTAGTCTAGGTAGTGCCCCATGATGCCCCATAGACAGGTGAAAGGTAATCCAGGAGGACAGGTTGGAGGGAAGGAATACTGCAACATGGAAGAGAAGGACATCTATGGTTATGGGAAGATTTTACACAACTATTCTATGTCCTTCTATTGTCATGTTGCAGTATTCATACTGTGGGAGAGTACCACAGCTTAAGAAGGAGGAAGGGTGGAGGAAGAGGTAGCAGATTCCAGAAATCCCTGCAGGATTGCCCTTGTGAATCCTGCTCTTGCTCTGAAAATATGGTCCAGTTTGAAATGTTTGGTAAAGGTATGTACTGAGGACCAGGTGGCTGCCTCGAGGATGGCAAATGTGTCCACGCCTTTGAAGTAGGCCCAAAAAGAAGCTACTGCTCTAGTATAATGTGCCCTAACCCCCTGCTGCAAGTGCTTTCTGTAGAAGGAATAGCAGAAGAAGATAGTTTTCCTAATACAGCAGGATATAGTTTGTTTGGATACTGCCTTGCGCAGGGCCCTGCAATGGAAGGACACAAAGAGTTGATTAGACTTTCTAATGGTCTTAGTGTTGTCCAAATGGAGCCTTAGCTGGCTGTGGACATCAAGGGAGTGCAGTATTCTCTCACTGTCATTTTTAGGAGATGGAAAGAAGGTGGGTAAGTGAATAGACTGATTTAGTGACAGTTCATTGACCACTTTGGGCATGAAGGCGAGATTGGTGTATAGAGTCACCCTATCTTTGTGGAACATATGTAGGGAGGGGATGCCATGAGTGCCTGTAACTCTGCGACCCTTCTGGTTGAAGTAAGGGCTACCAATAAGATGGTTTTCCATGTGCACATCTGTAGGGATGCAGAGCTGGCTGGCTCGAAAGGGGGAAGTGTAAGCTTTTCCAGGACATAATTTAGATCCCAAGGGGGTGGGATAGGATTCCTTGGTGGCCTAATGCAAAAGACCCCTTTTAAGAGTAGTTTAAAACCAACCTGCGGAGTAGAGGACAGTCCAAGGGTAGGCAGGTAGAGATGGCAGATAAGTGAACTTTCATTGAAGAGTATGAAAGGTCTGATTTTATGATCTCAGAGACACAGGCTAAGACTAGAGGAACATCTGCCTGAAAGGGGTCCCTATGTCTTTGGAGACACAATTTGGAGAACCTTTCCCATTTGGAAATGTAGGATCACCTTGTATTGGATTTCCTGGCCTCCTGCAGGATAGATAGCATGTCCTCACTGTAGCGTTGTCTGAAGGGGACTAAAAGTTTATCAGCCAGAGGGTTAAGCAAAACATCTCCTGGTGTGGATGAATGAGAGTTCCCTTCTGTTGTGTGAGCAGATCCACCTTGTGGGCCAACTTGTGATGATTGCCCTTGGTGTGGGATTGAAGAAGGGGGAACCAATGCTGCCTTGGCCAATATGGAGTCACCTAATAGATTTTTGGCATGTCCTTCATGATTTTCAGGAGGACTTTCTGAATGAGAGGAAACGGAGGGAAGGCATACAGAAACAGTCTCTTCCATGAGATGGTGAAGACATCCATTCTCCAAGCTAGTGGGGAGGGATCCTTGGCACAAAAGGTCTTCAAATTGTTTGTTCTGGGGGGAGGCAAATAAAGCTATGTGAGGTGTATCCCATTGGTAGACAATGTCCAGGAATACTTCTCTGTGCAACATCCACTCGTTATGCAGACAGAATGATCTGCTAAGAGCTTGGTGGTTGTCCTGGGATGGGATATAGGCTGCCTGAAGTGATATGCTGTTCTGAGATGCTAATTCCCAAACTTGCATTGCTAGCCTGCAGAGCAGGTAAGACCTGGTTCCCCCATGTTTATTGATGTACCAGATTACAGTGGTGTTGTCCATGAAGACTTCTAGGGGACCTGGTTGCAAGAGAGGGAGAAAAGCCTGCAGAGCTAGCTGAACTGTAGTCATGTCCCTTATGTTGATGTGTTTTCTCAAGAGGGATGGTTGCCATAGGGCTTGAACATTGAGGCCATTCATGGTAGCTCCACAGCCCAGATCTGAGGTGTCTGTGTGCATGCACTGAGTTGGTGTGGTGGGTTGGAGGGACAGGCCTGGGTTCAGTTGTATCTGTTGAATCCACCACTTCAGTTCTGTTTTTAAGCATGGCAGGAAGGGTATTTGGTAGATAAGTAACTGACTCATCTGAGGAGGAGGAGGAGGCTTATTCCTTCTGTGAGAGGAAAGGAAGGACAGAGGTAGTTGAGGCAGGTCTTGGGCTTAGTACTGGCAAGGTGGGTGTTGAGGAGGCTGAAGGCAGAAAAGACTGTGAAAATTATTTATTTATTTATTTTATTTAACATTTGTTTGCCAGGATAGTCCGACTGGACAACAAATGTCCATTTTCAGTGGAGTCCTGGAGAGAAAAACTCCATAAGTTTAGAGAGAGAAAAAATGTACAAAAGAGACATTACAGAGTAGTAGCATACAGATTGTAGATTTTACAGCTGTTAGTATACAATAAGAGGATATTCCCCTTTTGGTTGAAAGTACAAGTATGCAAAATATACAGTGAGAGTAGCTAAGAACCTGGTAGAGCATTGCAAGATATTTCACAACTGAATAAGAGTATATAAATGTTTAAGTTTCCATATATACATTCAAGCAAATATACATGTAAGAGCATACATACACACACACACACACACACACACACACACACACACACACACACACACATATATATATATATATATATATATAGATATAAAAACACACACACACATGCACACGCACACACGCATGCACTTCTATATACACTCATATATAGGTTATTGCTCACACATGGAGGTGTATAATTAGATGGTGTTGTTTGTGTTGTCCAGGACAAATGGGGTGTAGAAATAGTGAATGGATGAGGCTTTGGGGGGGGGGGGTCAATTACAGTTGCATAGATGGTTGGTGAAGAGGTATGTTTTAAGTAGGCTTTTGAGGGAGGGTGTGGAGTTTTGTAGTTTGAGGTCAGGGGGAAGGCTGTTCCATAATTTTGCTATTTAATGGGCAAATAGTAATTCCCTGGAGTTATTTTTTCATGGGATGGTTTCGATTAAGGCTTTGTTGGAGGACCAAAGTTGTCTATTTGAATTGTAGAAGTTCAGCATGCCAGTCAGGTCAGGGGTTTTCCTCTGGATAGTACAGAATTAGATGAGCTAGGTTGAGTTGATGGTACCTTAATAGGTTCTGAAATTCAAGCCAGTGCAAGGCTTGTAGGGAAAGGCAGTAGTGAGATTGTGATTTGGCATTGGTAGTGAATCTAGCAATTTTGTTGTAACAGATGGAAAGTTTATTAAGGTCAAGTTTTGTAAAGATTAGTTAGAATTCCAGATACATAAAGCAGAGTAGATAGGAGGTGGGTCCTGGCTATTGCAATTTGAGATTCTGTGGTTAGATAACTTTTACAGCAATAGAGGGAACCTAGCTTTTTGTGGACTTTAGTGATGGCTGTTGATATGTGCTTTGTGAATTTGAGTTGCTGGTCATTGGTAACTCCTAGGAGTTTAGCCTCAGTGAAAAGGGTGATTTGCGTTTTACTGGCGGAGAGTATAGAGAAGGTAAGGTTGCTCGTTTTAGTAGAGTGGAATAGCATTAGTTGTGTTTTCTTGGGATTTAGAATGAGTTGTTCATAGGTTCATAGTTTAGTACTAAGCTAACTGCCCTTAGAGCCATTTTAAGCCTGGTCAATTATCCCTTGTGAGACTCAAAGCCTGCACCTTGTGTTTGCAAAGCAAACACCTTAGCCATTAAGCCACCCTCCCAATCCCAAGTTGTTAAGCCAGTTCTCTACTTCAGAGAAGGCTTCTTGGGCTTCTTGTTGGAGAAGTTGGATGTTGGGTGCAGAGCATATGAGAGTTGTGTCATCAGCGTATTGGACTATGTCAGCTTTAGAGGTAGGCGAGTGGAGTTGGTTTGTGAAGATATTAAAAAGAAGGGGTCCTAGGACTTGATCCTTGTGGCATGCCTAAGGAGGTTGGGAGTAGGGGGGATAGAGTTATGCCATTTG
This sequence comes from Protopterus annectens, assembly GCF_019279795.1. Taxonomy (NCBI): domain Eukaryota; kingdom Metazoa; phylum Chordata; order Ceratodontiformes; family Protopteridae; genus Protopterus; species Protopterus annectens. Next base: position 324,662,888 of record NC_056749.1, read on the forward strand.
ATGGATTGTTGATGGTTATCTAAATAGCTTTTAAACTAGAGTAGGGCGGGATTGTTAACTTATTACATCTGAGTGATGCCTCCAGGTGCATCTGCAGTTAACTCCTACTGATGACTCTAGGCATCAAATTTTGCTTGTTCATATTTGCAACACTAATTCCAAAACCATGCTATGTACATGGTTTTAAAAGATTTAATCTTAAAGGTTACACAATAGCAAACTCAACTGCATTAATATTTGACCTCTGTCTAGTGCAGTTAGATAGATATTAACTGTTGATTTTATGATATTAATTTATATAGGTATAATTTTCACATTTCTAAATATTTCAACAACCAAGTAACATAAACAGAAATCCTTAGCCTCATATGATGCTGACAGTATGTGTGTAACTTGAGTGGTTGCTGAGATATTGTAAGTTGTTTATAAAATATTAGAAATGCAGTAGTTACTGTGTTTACTGTAACTTATAAAATTCAGTTTAAGACCTACAACCTAAATAATACTACCACTATAAAATAGTTTGTGCTGAAGAGTTTGCCATTTATACTTCTTTCATAATCCCTATGATTCCAGAGATATGAAGATTTGTTTGAAATGTGAGGACATAATGTGATTCTGTCAAAAGGCTTAGGCTCCGTTCATTGGAAGTTGCAGTGCAAACTTCGTGAGCTCCATTGGATTGAATGAATTAAGGTTGATTTCAGACAGACAAGGCAGTAGTTTATTATGTGAGATTGTGTCGAATGCCTTGGATAAATCTAGAAAAGTTCCTGTGATAAATTTACCTAGATTTCTGTGGGAGTTTACAGTATTGGTGAATTTGAGTAGGGTAGTGGTGGTGCTGTGGGATGGGCAAAATCTGTGTTGGATTGAGGAAAGAAGGTTGTTAGTGAGGATATAAGAGTGGAACTGGTGATGAATACATCTTCCTAGGATCTAAGCGATGAAAGAATTGTAATTGGTCAATAGTTGGAAAGGTCTAGGGAGGGGCCACCTTTGTGGAGTGCTAGGATATATGAGGTTTTCCACAGGGATGGAACAGTGTGCTCGCTGATGGATCTATTTATTAGAAGTGAAATGGGATAGGCTATAGCTGTGGATGTAATTTGGAGGTATTCAGCAGGAAGGTCATCGGCTGCAAGGGTGATTGGTTTGAGTTTGGCTAGAAGTTTTTGGATAGCAGATGTAGGAACAGTCTTAAGTGTGAAAGGTATGGTATTGATTTGAGCCTGAGGTGGTTGTGGGGTGTAGGAGGAAGTGATGTTGTTTAAGAGTTTGAGTACTGAGGAGGTGAAATAGTTATTAAAGCTGGAGGCTATGTCCTGGTCTGTACCTGTTATGTTGGGGGCAGGAGTGGTGGTTCTTCTGGGCTGTAGGATGTTATTTATTGTTGCCCAGAATTTTTGCAGTTTGTTACTGTATTTGTAGGAAGGAGCATGGTATATGGGGGGTTGGGTGTATATGGTGGGCTATATGCTTGCGTGAGTGGGGGTGATAGTAATCTTGTGGGTTAGGGTGGGAGATTTGGGGTGGATACAGTGAGTGATTTTGAGGAGATAAGAGTTGCTGATGGTGGCTATTGAGAGACAGGTGAATAGGGAGGTTAATCCCAAAAGGGTATAGTGGAAATGAGACTGGGGATAATGAGACATAGTGGGAGTGAGGTTGTGGAGTTAGAGGAGGTATTTATATTTCATGAGAGTGTGAGTTGCGTGAGTAGGAGATATGGGTGTGGATATTGAACTGGTAGGTGGGCTGGAGTAGTGGGAAGTGGAAGGGCCTGTGTAGATGGTGCTGATGGATGTAATTATTGGATAATGAGAGGATGAAGGCAAGGTCTTAGTAAAGGAGGTTACCTATAAATTCAGAGTATGCAAGGGTGGGTGGGAATTCCCAGCGCTACTACAAGCCCATATTCTGTTCACCCAGAATGCCATTTGTACAATCACCACTTCTCACAAAACAAACTACAGTTCACTTCATTTGCATATGTATATGTGTGTGTGTGTGTGTGTGTGTGTGTGTGCGTGCGTGTGTGTGTGTGTGTGTGTGTGTGTGTGTGTGTGTCTGTGTGTAAAGCTGCTGTTTGCAGATGATTTGGCATTGCAGGCAGACTCTGAGCAAAGAACATCATCAAAGGATAAGGGAATTGAAAGCAAAACTGAAGGCACATGAGATTAAATTGAGCACAGATAAGATGGTGGTAATGGCAGCAAACTGGAGACTTCAGAAGAAGCTGAGACTGAGATAAAAGGGAAGATAGTGGAACAGGTTAACAGCTTCAAGTTTCCGGGAAGGGTGGTTGAGGTGAAGGGATGTCTGAATGAAGAGGTCAAACCTAGAATCAGAGGGGCTGAACCCAACTGGCATAGCGTGCCAGGTGCAGTATATGACAGAAGAATGTCAAAGAAGCTGAAAAGTAATGTGTACAAAACAGTGGTGCAACCAGTATTACTGTATGGTAAAGAAACCTGGGCAGTAAAGGCAGCAGAGATGAGAAAGCTAGAGGTGATGGAAATTATTTGACTGAGACAAGTGGTAGGATGTACACTGCCAGATGAAAAATTGAGGATTTAAGAACAGAAGAAAAAAGTAGTTCCAACTACAGAAAAGATCAAACAGAACAGATTACAGTGGTCCAGAAACATGTGTAGAAAAGCAAAAGACAATCTGGTGAGGAAGATTTGTGACAGACAGGAAGAAGGCAAGAGGAACGGAGGGTGCCCATAAAAGAGGTGGAGGGATTGTGTAAGAAAAGATCTGCGACAGTCAGCAATGAGTGTCGAAGAAGGTAGGTGGCACTGACTCGAGACAGATGGCAACAGTAAACATGACACACCTACCCTATGTAGAAAATGTGAAAAAGGGGGCTCATATGATTATACACACACACAAACACACACACACACACACACACACACACACACACACACACATATATATATATATATATATACATATCTCTCTCTATAGATAGAAATATAGATAAACACTCACACACACACACACATGCATGCATATTTCTATTACATATATATATATATATATATATATATATATATATATATATATATATATATATATACACATACATATTAATATATTATAAGTGCATGCATATATGTGCCTCTCTAACATACAAAGCTCTATAAAAATTGAAGATGAAACTAAAATGTGTATTAAGGAAATACCATCTGAATTACCCTGCAACTTTTGCACATCTAATGGCTTTCTTAATATTCTGGTCCCCAAACATTTGCTCTGCTTTCTGCATTTCCACTTTAACTTCTATCTCTGTCTTAAAGATTCTGCACTTCATGACATCTAACACATCTTTTTCTTAGTTCCCTGTTGTCTATATCTCTGCTCTGTATTATCTGTTCTGCATTCCTATCTCTAATATATATATATATATATATATATATATATATATATATATATATATATATATATATATACCCATTACATATATACATACATGGCTCTATTATTTGTGATCAAATTTGTGCAAGATCACATTGCAATGGGGTCAGGAATTTGCCCTTACCTCACTGCTGTGTGATCTCAGACTTGGTATATATAATTAGCAGAAGGTGGAAGGAGTCACAGGGGATTGCTCAATGCAAAAAAAAATGTTTGTTTTGTTTTTTCTGGTTTTCAGTAATTTTAGATTCACTCTAAAATGATCAGTCTTGAGTGGTTTGCTCTTTTAAGCATATATACCTATGGCACTATAGATAGTACACCCACTTTGGTGCAGAAGGCTGTGAGTTCTATTCCCATACCAGGTAGATTGCTGACATAAAGAGGGAGTGCTGCATTCAAGAGTGTGCTGTTCTTCATATGAGATGTTAACTAAGTCCCTTCTGCTTGAATTGGTGGTAGCTCAGGTGGATATGAAAGATCCCACAACACCTATTGAAAATAGTGAGGGAAGCTCCCTCATGCCCTGGTTAATTTTTGCTAGTAGTATAAATGCCTTCTCAGGTCTTCTCTGAAAAAGGTCTGCTAGCCTAGTGGAACTAACCCAGTCAACATAAGGATAAATAAAAAATAAAAAAGTAATATTTTATATATATATATATATATATATATATATATATATATACATATATATATATATATATATATATATATATATGGATCTATATGGATATAGGACTACAACTGGCAAAACAGGCATACTTATGCAAAAATGCTGCTTCAGTGAAAAGCCCGCCCATTCACGATTCAGTAAAAAGTGCGTTTGTGCAAAAGTCCTAGACCCATATCTATCTATATATATATATATATATATATATATATATATATATATATATATATATACACACACATATATATGGGTCTATATTGGAAGCTCGAAGTTTCAAAATTTCAAACTTCATATGGTCAAGTATTAAGTGGAGATCGCCGTACAGTGCAGAATAGGAAATTTACTGTTCTCTTCACTGTAGTGTGATCTTGGTGTTGGTATATTTAATTAGCTGGGGGTGAGGGGTGCAGGAGGACTTGCACCCCTGCATAAATGTAAAAAAAAAATTTGTTTTTATTTTTTTTATTGAAGTTTTGAACCTTAAAAACCTTGATGTTATGATCTCAACCATATGAAGTTCAAAGTTTTGAAAATTTAAGCTTCCAAAATAGAGCCATGATCCATATATATATATATATATATATATATATATATATATATATATATGTTTACATTTAAATTGCCGAGGGAAGTTTCAGAGACCACGGGTTGTCGAATGACATATGGCTGACCCATGTTGCTAATCTTTCCCTTGTGCGAGTTCTGTTTCAGCGAATGCTCAGTGAATTTGCAAAGATGAGGTTGGTCATTGAACTAGAGATCGCAGTAGAGTGGGGATTGGGAAATGTACCCTTTTCCCCACTGTAGTGTGATCTTGGAGTTGGAATATGTATTTTGCAGGGGGTGTGGGGGGCACAGGGGGGGACTGCCCCCCCTGCAAAATCCTCACATCATGTCTGGTGCAGTGTAGGACTGCATTCTACTAATGTCAAGTAAGGTCGAATTCACATATTAATATGCGGATTCGACATTTGCACAGTGGTATACTGTTTTCGGTTTTCCAAGTCAATATTATCGCATTTCAGCATTTCATTCTTATGATAGTAAATCTTTATAGATAGATATATATATATATATATATATATATACATATATATATAATAGATATATTCATGTGTATATCTATATCTAATATATATATATAGATATATATATATATATATATATATATATATATATATACATACACACATACACACATACACACATACACACACACGTGTATGTATGTATGTATGTATATATATATATATATATATATATATATATATATATATATATATACAGACAGCGAGAGACAGACAGATAAATAGATATGGATATTGTGCTTATAGATACATATTTTATTACCACACACGCACATATTTGATATTCAGTGATTTCCATTCATTCTTAACAGGTACTACAGACAACACGTGTAACATTTATACTGGAGTTCCACTCCCCATTTTCAAATAACAATTCAAAAAATGTACACAGCTTCATCTGCATATTTTTCTTTGCTGTGTTCGATTCAGAAAAATTAATGTACTGTGTTTCTTTGAGTGTACAATAAGGTAGGTGATGGAATTGGTGCCCCACATATTCACCAATATCAGCCAATCTGAATGAAAGCAGGCCAAGTGCTTACTTTCCCCCAGTAAAATTCTGGTGATCTGGGAGTTCGTCCATGTAAGTGTTTGGTGAAGTTGTCCTGGTTTATAGAAGTTCTGTGAAGTGCATTTTAGATAATAACAGGTAGACCCCTCCTAGGTGCACTTGTGACCAACAATATCTTTTCTAGAAAACTCTGTTCAGACTTGTTCAACTGTTATAGAAAACTTCTACACACTTATACAGCTGTTCTTATATTCTGGCCATAAAGATTTTACTGACTGTTCACAAACTGTTTATCTTTTAATGTTCCTATGCTACAATTTAGTGAATAGCCAGAGACTTTTAACTGAAATGATAAACCTTTCTGCTACTTTACATCTGTAATATGCTGTTGTTGACAGTTTAAAACATTTTGATTTTCATATTGGTATTCCAGTAATTCTTTTTCAGTGTCTATTCTCTTTGCCTTCTGATCAGGTTCCTCACTGAAAATGGTCCTTGGACTGCCTCACTTAATTAAATAACGAACAAATATAAACAACGTTCCCAGATTATATGCCAGTCAAATGAAACAAAAAGATTAAAAAAAAAGTAAATGTTTTAAAAAGAGGTAAAAGTAGGAGTGGGAATGTCACACAAAAGGGGTTTAAACTATTTTTTTAGTTGTGTATTTTTAGAATTATGAACAGTGCACATATAAAGGGCAAGATTGTCTAAGATTCAAAGGAATTCTATTTTTTTCCCTTTAAACTTCATCGTTAAGTCTGACAAATGTAAAGAAAGGAAATTACTATTAAATATTTCTACCTTTTGCTTATTCTTACCTTATTCTTTAAAAAGTAATAGCTGTATTGAACTGAAGTTTATCAGGAAATAGCTTGCAATATTGTCTCAAGATGTCAGTGCTGGCATGATGCCTGGGACAGAATGGACTATAACTGCAGCAATTCTAAACAAGCTACTATTAATAAGTCCATTTGTTTATACCTTGTGTAAACTATTTAATAGAGAAATTCAGCTCTCAGGCATTCCTGTAAAGAGGAAATTACTTTTAAAATATTAGCTATCTACACTGGCTGTCTACACAAAGTAATGTAGTATTGTACACCAAAGCAAGTCAAGTAAATGTAATCATTTTATCATGTATTAGCATAACAGGATAGCAAAAAAGGGTATTGTCAATGAAAAATATTTAATACCAAATGGATTATATCATACGTTGCACAGTTTATACAAGACTACTAAATGTGCAAAAGTAACTGGATGTCAGAAAACAGTATGCTACAGGATATTGTGTCTGAGACATATGCCTAAGAACTGCAGCAAAGCTATCCATAATGAAAAGACACCCAGAGATCGTGAGAAACATTTTTGTTGAGTGGGGCACTTAGCGTTGAAACATCCTAGCATATATCAAGGCATTATTTTGAAACAAAAAGAAAGCTTATAACTTATAGTTTAAAATTCATACAGTGTTCTTTCACATGAGAATGAAAGCAGTGAATCAAAATGTAAGTTGAAAAACTCACCACTTAACCCATTTATAAGGGATAACATTTTATTCATAGAGGTGACCTAGGGCATTTGACCAATCTGCGTACTAGGGAGATGACGCAGTAGAGATGTATTTTCAAAATACTGCACCAGCAGAGGAGTTGAATGCAATTGTAAGGGGAAAAAAAACCCACTGATATAGGAGTAGGGTTATGAAGTCTATACAATGATACCGGAGGGTCGAATGTTACTGAGCAGTGCAGACTTGGGTTGGCTAGTCCTACCAGTGTCACATGCAGGAAGATGAATGCTGTCAACTAAGGAGCTGAAGATTAAATAGAGTCTTATAAGAAAAAAGAAAAGTACACCAAATGTTCTGAAGTCAAAGATGTTGAACTGAGATATGACTAAAGTCCAAGCTTAAAGAAGGAAGTTTGATTTGCAGTTCACGAGTGATAGGTTATGATTACAGTGGTGTTTCCAAGGGAAGTATAGAATGTGCATCAGCTTCTTCAGCATCCCCATAGCAGACTGGTAGCAGAAGCAGACAGCTACAGCTAATCATTACTAAACCGATTAGAGTATACTAACTAATTTTACATCAGAACCTTCACTGTTGTAAAATCCATTAAGGTCGCCCAATATGCAACAATCTAAATTGTAAAGGCTTGTTTGTAAAATAAATACAAATCATAGTTTAAAACTAATTTATTAAATAAAAACAGTTCAGAACTTTCATCCATGACTTCATCAGAACTATGATTTGTTTTTATTTTACAAACAAACAGTGACGTCCAGCTAATATCACACCATACTGCCAACAATTAAATTATGTCTCTTACTATCCTGAGTCAGCAAATAAGGAGCTTCAGTCCTCACTACTGACCCAATATGAGACTATTACTTAAACAAAAGTAATATTTCACAGTTGTCACCTAAGGGCACAACAGGAGCATGCTCTATTTTCCTGGGACTGGACTATATACCTCTGTCCACCCCAAATGTTTTCCCTTATTATGCACTTCAGAGCAATGTGTTCCAATTTAAGACCTCTGATGCACTCACGCTCAAAGTAAATTTAAATCTCACATGTCCAAATACTTCTGGGAAAGCCTGACACAGATTTCCAGTTGTGTCCCTTCCCCAAAATAATACAGTAATGCTGCCACCAATCAGAGTGTCTACATGCCCTTTTAATGGGTGTCCAGTTATGAAAATTAAATATCAAAATAAATGATAGCTATGACCAGAGCAGCCAGGCCTTCAAGGAGACCTGGGGAGAATGAAACAGGTACAAGCACTCTATAATCTCTAAAGAAAAACACTGATTTCCAGACACAATGTAAAGTAATGAAAAAAAAAAACAATTAATAATAAGTAAAATGATTACAAGAATGTAAATCAATAGCTTCCAATAAGCACCAGAACTCAATCACCAGAAGTGTAAAATTAAACTGCATGATAGGAGTAAATTATTCTAGAAAAACTTAATAACTAAGTTTTCCTAAACTAACTAAAGAATACCGTCCCTGATCTAATCTAACACATAACAGCAAGGCAAAAGGCAGGCTTACAGTTTTTGGTGAGTTCTCTTCCATGGGTATCCACTGACTACACAGCACTGTAACAGACTGTATTTCACAAAACTGCTCACCATTTGACAAACTGCAGTATCAACAGTCTTATTAAAAAAGCAACAGTCAGCTGTTTGAAAAAGTTCTTTTTTTCTATCAGTCAGCTGTTTAATCACTTAGCAACCAAGAATATTCTAATGCTATGACTAGCTGTTCAGCTGATTCTCCACAGTGCTTTAGAATGTCCCTCTCAAACATGCACAATTAGAAATGTATCAAAACACTGACAGATTATTTGACCATTCTGTGTAAACAGGGAAATACTCAAGTTTTAAAACTTATGTACATTTTCTCAATTAGACATGCTGGCATACAATACAAGTTATTCTGAGAATATACACAAATCTACTGCCAGACATGCTAACACAGATGACAGTGTTTTCATTTTCTTCACGCAAGCCTGTACAGTTTGGATTGCTACGTGCTGGGTGACCTTAGTGGATTTTACAATAGTGAGGTGTTGCTGTATAGCTACACTTAGTGTCCTATCTGGAACCAGCATTTTGTTTTTGTTCATTTTACATCACCACCACTTCTGTACACAAATAGAAGGAACCATTTCTGCACAGTAAAACTCTTGTTTGTAAAAAGAAACTAAAATATTTTCTTAGCCATTTCCTGATCAGATAAAGGGCCACCTATGATTTATTAGCCATGCTGCACTTATCTGTGTTGTAAATCCTTTCTTTGCAACAGATGTGGAAAAAGATCTTTATACCACAGTGGGTCTATTAAAAAGTAGGCATAAATTAGTTGCACAGTTAATATATATAGTTTATATTCAAAATGTCATGACCAAAAGGCAGTCTCTGAATAGGTTGTGTCTTCACTGATAGAAAATATATATCTATATCTATCTATCTATCTATATATATATATATATATATATATATATATATATATATATATATATATATCCATATACATATATATATATATATATATATATATACATATACATATATATATATATATATATATAGAGAGAGAGAGAGATTTAGATGCATGCGCGTGTGTGAGTGTGTGTGTGATTTTGATTCAGTGTAGATACAACCTGGATTTGAAAAAGTTAAATTTTCCAGAGGATTTTTCATATTGAAATTCCTTATTTAATGCTGATGACAGATATACAGATAAAAAATAGAGAAACCTAACAGATAGATAAATATAACTGTGCGCATGTATGTATAGTGTTAATTTCTGGCTGACTCCTAAGCAGACAGTAGTGTTGCATACAACCGAGCATGAAGTCTTTTTTCATCCTGATGGTCAAGTGCCTGGCTGGCTGGTTTCATTTGGTTATAGGGTGATACCACAGTAGTTGTGGGTGAGTATACCATAAAACTTTATCCTGGTGAAACTGTGTCATATTTTTCCACAGCCACAATTCATTTGTTTTCCATTTTAGGAATATACTACAGAGAGAGGACAAGTAATTCCTTGAATGGCTGTGTTGTAAACTGATGAGATGAAATGCTTTACAGAAAAAAAAGAAGTATATGGGGTTCAAGTAGCGTAAGATCTATTGCTCAGTGTTGGGGAGTATTTGGAAAAGACTACTTATAGAGCTGAAGTATGGGACAGAATTTTTATTTTATCATATTCAGTTATTAGACAGATGAAATGATCATGTTTCACCCATGACAGTGTTCTGTATCAATGATCTCTAAAGTACATTTGTATATTGAGGTCAGGTTATCAGGTGGCTGACATAAGGGAACTGTATGAGGGCTGTGCCGAAGGCATTACAAGTGTCAGCTCACTTAGAATGGTCAGATTTCCGGTGTATTCTTATTAAGTTTTAACTTTGCAAAGTATGACTACTGGTGGCTTTGGAACTAGTCACCTGCAAAGGATGTAAAGACTGGGTGAGTACAACTTGATAGGGATTTGCTTACATTAATGAATGGCTACATCACTCTTGAGTTAGACATTGTCAATTGCTGCAACATTGATTTATTGCAAGTGGCTTTCTTACATTTGCTAGAAAAAGGATACCTAATGGACTCTGTCCTTTGTTGTAGACAGCTGAAGTTAATATAGATTCTAAAGGTATTATGAATCAGGGAGAGATAGATGAGGAGTGGAGAGAAAAATATAAGTCACAGGTTTCTAATACATCCAAGACACTGAATTTTGATACTGCAAGAAGTGGTCAGTTTCTGGGGCATAAGAAGGGTTAAAATTATTGAAGTGGTTGAACTTTTGTAATAGATGGTGAAAAGAAGTTTTGCAGGGGTTGTTTGTTAGGTAGAAAAAGAAGAAGAATGCCAAACAAGGGTCCAGCTGAATAATACGTTTAAAAGTCAGGATGCCACATATTTTTAATGGCATATGGTATAAAATTCTGGCTAAACACAGAAAGAAAAAAGGTCTATAATTAATCAATAGAGAATGGTAGAGAGATAGGGTTTGCCCTTTTAATGTCATAAAGCTTTGTTACTCAATGAATTAATGTGGTATATGAAATAACATTGACTCCCCTATGAGAGATGACAACATGATTTCTTGTAGCAAAAATGCACAGTTCTGCAGCAAAAGCTACCCATTAAATACCAAGTGCTTGGGTAACTTGAAACATGTTTTGTTTTGAAGCAGCTAGCAAGTACCCCTCCACCAGATTTCCCTTTGTGGAGTGCAAGTTCTCATTTCCCCCAGACCTAGATATCTCTAATCTAAGGTCACTCAACTTTGAGGAAGAAGTCCATATTGGATGAAAGTACTTAATCTTACATTATTTTTGTTTGTTTTTTAATAAAAAAAACTTTCTCAGTTGCATTACTGGTGTTAATCGTTGAATCACTGCAAGAGCTACTATTTTGTGTTTGTAGTGTTTGTTCAAGTTCATAATTGTTGTGGTGAAGAGAATAAAGTCCCCAGATAACCACTCAACAGTCTCAACAAATGCTTTCTGAGATTCCGTAACATGACAGCACATGGACAAGCAAACATTCAATAATACTTTGAAAACTGTAAAATGATTCGAATCCCCTTTCTGCCCCTATTTGAGGGGGTGCAGCATCTTAGTTCTAAACTCTGCACAAATTTTGTATGTGATAATCTAAGCCTGTGCTACTAGAAAATGCCATTTGGGAAACTGAGAAAATCCAGATGATGAGGTCGGTTGTCACAAAAATAGTTTGTTCATACCCAAATATGTATACAAGAATAATAAAGCTGAAGAAACGATTATTTGCATTTCCCTGTATTAAAAGATCATAACATGGCATAGGGTTTGATGGAAATTTTAGGGAAAATGAAGGATACATCTTGTCATAGAATTTTAAAGTGAAAAGTTGTGAGCTGACACACTTCGACATAAGAAGAAAACAAAGAGAAAAAGTGAACAGTATAAAATACACTGATGGAGAAGGAGGGATATGTGGGGCATGTAAAGGATGAGATGATAGCTCTCAGCCAAGGAAAAGACAAAAAAACTTGGGGGGGGGGGGCAAAGGCCAATAATCACGGACAAATCTTGAAATTACTTTATGTACTTCCAGGATTACAGTTGAGAAATTTAACTTTTATTGGTACCTCCTTTCTTAGAGTGAGTGTAACGGCCCACTTTCACCATATTGCATGGATGCCAAGTGCCTTTGGAACACTTTCCATAACTGGCTCCCTTCCTAATGGAGCACATTTATTTATCACTGTACTGCTGTTCCCTAGATACTTTCCTGTCTCTCTCTCTCTCTCTCTCTCTCTCTCTCTCTCTCTCCCTCTCTCTCTCAGTTCTAAGGCACAGTGACTTACTACTGATCTTTTAGCTGCTAAGTATATCTCACTTCTAACTCAGAACTCTCTGTCTAATTTCTCCCATCTGGGCTGGGCTTGTTCGATATCCTTTAGCACCCCCATACTGGTATATGATTCACTGTCTTGTTTCATCTCCTGCTGATACTATCTTCCCTGTTTTTTATGCTAAAACCTTAATATTTTTCCTGTTAGTTTGTAACTCTGCTACTGTGATTGTTATTGCTGTGTACTAGTCTACTAAGACACTGTAACATATCTTTTGCTAATCCTGCTGTATTAGTTTCTTGGAGGACTCAGTTTGATTGCACTTTGCTTTTCCTCACCATGCTTGCCTTCACTTCTCTTTCCACCCCAACCCCATTCCCACCCACACATTTACATCACTTCCTTTATACTGGGGATTCGCCTCCCTATACAAATTCCAGCCTATCACGGGCTGCCTCACAACCCCCACCTGCAGCAACATAACTATCTCATTAATAACCACTCACAGGCTCTCACCTTTCTCAACCACAGAAATTTACATTTGCCTAATCTGCTCTCCATACTATTACATGCACCTAAATTTCATTATCAGTGCCGTAAGTTATATTCTACTCCTTATAACTCTGACTGACTTCATATATCATTTGTACCCCTTAATTTCCTTTGCCTTTATTACATAATTATAAGTAACTAATTAGACATATATTCTTCACTTACTTCACTTCATTTTCTCCACCTCTGCCTCCTTCCACTTCATACTAAGCCTCACTGCTTCCTCTTTTCTATAACCACTGAAATTTCAAATATTTCTCCAAGCATCATGTGTCTTTCTGCTGTTACTAGCATCATATCTAACAAACTATCACTGCATGCTTTGACTTATACACCTTTCCTACTGCAGTTTACTCAGCAAACTATGAAATCAGGAGTAGCTATAACAATATATCTCCCTGCTTTTTTAAACTCTCGCCTTGTCTTTATTTTAAGCCCAAAATACTCTACTACCACAATTCTAGTTAAAAACTAAAACTCGTACAGCTTCCCCCTAAATCAATACACTGCCTTTCAAAAATCCCACAGTGTGGTGATGTCAACCTCAACTAGGCCACAAATAACACTAATTAATCTAAACAGTAAAGAACCACCACTACAAAACTGTAACTTAGCTAGCCCTCCTTCAATAATACATCTCTTGGTATGCTGTATGTCCATATGACCTGCAAAAGGAATGTCATGGGCTATGGCTACAAGTGCCAGATGATAGGCTCTAGGCACTACCAACTGTAATAGCAGAAAGACTCACCTTCTAGCCCTCCCCTTAAGGGTCCACTCTCTATACAGTAACCCTTTGTTCCAGAAATCAGGTTCCCCTTTTCCTTGAGAATCAAGTGCCTCCCTAGCTACCTCCCTCAAGCTTTTTAGTGCAGGGTCTGAGAGCTCAGCCTACTTTTGTGACTCTTCCTAGCTCCCTATCCACAGAAAGTCTAGTGTCCTCTGACAGCGGTGCTTCACTGTCAGCCTGGGTACTACTGCTCACCTCTGCCCTTGCAGTCCCTCTGTCCAAGGGAATATCAGTAACTACCAGCAGCTGTGGCTCATCTTCAGGATCACTGCTACAGGGTAGCTCCCTCCATAAACAGCCATAATTCCAGCCCTGGCTTCAGGTGCGGTGTCTGTATGGGTCTCCCCAGGCTACCAGACCCACATGCCTGTCTCCAAGCCTGGCTTCATGTAACTGCATACACACAAGGTACTGCATTATCAAAGTCATTTCCTATCAGGACATTATATTTATTTTTTATTTTATTTTACATTTGTTAACCGGGAAATTCCGACTGGACTAGGTGCATTTAAAGCAGAGGCCCGGGGAGAAAAGCTCCACATTGTTAAGCAAGAGAAAAATATTTTTATACAGAGTAGTACAAGTTAGAGAGAGAAATATTTTTATACAGAGTAGTACAACAAACATGTACATTATACAACACAACAATCAGATATTCACATTAAAAATGCAAGCAGACAAGACACTTCTCAACAGTCAGAGAAGTTACAAAACAGTAGGGATTAGGAGCTACATACAGGCTTGTCTAATGGCTGTTAGAGTTTTAGTCCCATAGAGGATTACAGTGACTAACTTGGTATTGGTGAATGGATATGAGGAGGAAAAGTTAGGAAAGCTTAAGTTTTAGTAATACAAGAACATAGCCAGGTATTCATCAGATGTGATTTGAGGGAATTTTTGAAGTGTGAGGTGGTGGAGGCAGAGGTCAGTAATGGTGGAAGGCAATTCCAGTTTCTAGCAATGGTGTGAGAATATAGTGCTTTTCCTGGGATATCCTCAAACACACCTACTTGCTTGCTTCCTTTTCCATGCTCCCAGTCAAGGTGAATCCTGGCCAAAGGTTTTTGGAATGGGGTCCCTCCTCAAGCTCTGACTACAGTGGATTGCTGAAGGAAGTACTATTCCTCTTTAACCACTACAGGTTTCACAGTGGTTATCTCAGAGGCTGTCTCTTAGCAGTGGCCTGTTTTCCATCCAGTAAAATAGGATATAACATCTTATGATAATTTGTACCCCTGCTGTCTCCAGACAACTTATGACTGGCATACTGCTATTCCCACTTGCTGGCTACACCACCTTGTGTTCCCCACCTTGCCTGTGTAGTCTTCTGCATGCTACATGGCCCCACTGGTTACATTTAAAACATTTAACCCCTGATCCTGGCTGTGTACCTAAACTAGTGGCTTCTGCTGTTACTAGTGCACTCTGTGGGGTAGTTCAAGCAGGCCATCAGTTCCCTTATATCCAATTGCAGCAGTGGGTATTCCTTTCCTGTGCAGTGATGCCCTGCTTGCTAAGTAGAGATCCCCTTTCTTCTCCAGCTCATCTGCAGAGTTACATTCTTAGTCTGCCAACCAGATTCTCATGTCCTCAGGCAAAGTGCTAAAGGCGTGTTCCCTCACCAAAAGGTCTGCCAGCCCTTCAAAAGTGGTGACCTGACACCCACTCACCCACCAATGAAAATAAGTGTCTAACTCAGCCATATAATCACATAGATTATAATCTGCCTTGTGTCTATGCTCACAAAACTTTTTTTCTGTAAGCTTCAGGAGTTAAAGCATTCAAGTAAACATTTCTTGATGTTTTTATAGTTAAAACAATCAATATCAGACAATTTAGAAACAGCAGTTACAGCTTTACCATAGATTAAGGGGAATTGTGGAAGAAATTTACTGACATTTATTGCTTCTGGGGTTCAGTTATTTCCTTCCCCAGCATCTCCCTCTGTCAATGCTGCTTCTCATTTTCTTCAGCCTCCAAATATGACAGTCACTCATTTTCTTCTGCATCCAAATGGCGTAGTCTCTCTACTGATTCTAATTCCATATGTTTGTTCTCTAATTTAAGTCTCTAACTCCAGATGGATTTTTAAGTCCTCTGAAGAAAACATGAACTGTCCTGTTTCTGTGGGCTGCGAATTCCCATCACCAGACTGTTTATCCTCCGGGTTGCTGGTCTGTGTTGTAGCTATGACTAAGGCTGAAATCATTTCCTCTTTAGTCAGGTTGGCATATAGTAGTCCTTTGGATTGGCACATCTTGGCCAACTGGTTATCTGTCAGCTAGCCATAATCCTCTGATGACATTTTTGCCTGTTGTCCCCGACTAAACTAAACTAACAAAAAATAAATAAAAACTGTTGTGATGTGAAACTCTGAATGTTCACCATGTGACTGCTAAGAAAATTCACACCTTTAGTGACAACTGCTTACAGGCTACAGAAGTTCAATACCCACACCACTGCTCATCAATATGTGATCTCCCCAATCTGGCCAGTAATCAAGAAGGCTGAATCCTCACCACTGACACTGGAGAGGGATGGTCACTTGGAATACAAATGGATACACACAGTATTTCTAGACACAAACCTCTCTGCATCAAGCACAATTCCCCTTAAGAGCACACAGGGCACACACTCAGCCTGGGGGTTGGGTGTCTCTATCTGTCTCCCTTCAGGTCCCGAATAAGGCTCCTCAGTTGCACAGCTGTAGGGTTAGGTCCTCAGCCAAGTGCCCAAGCCAAGTCCTCCATCACCCTCTCTGTGAAACCAGTACTTTGTGTCCCTGCTCCGAGTAGCTAACTTGCACACTCTTTGCGATTTAATTTACAGACACACACACACACACACACACACACACACACACACACACACACACACACACACCTGGGAAAGGCTGGCAAAGATTTGCTAGCTATGTCACCTTCTCTCCGGACCATAAGGTAGTTTCACTCCACCAGTCAGTTACTATAAGGCTCTTAAAAGGTTATCCAATTATACTGAGTGAAATTAATATTAATGCAAATGATAATGTTGATCAAACAGCCATGCTTTCAGGAGTGGCCAGAGTTATCACAAAATAAGTATGTGCAAATACTCTCAAGACTTAAATATTTTCTAAAAAGGATGAACCACAATGAAAGGTTTAAATGTATTTAATAATAAATAATAAAAGAACATGAAAATACTAAATATCTATCTACAGTAAACACCAGAGATTCGGTCAAAGGAAGTGTTAAAAATAACACTGATGGAAAGTTCCACACAGTATAAAAAACAGTATTTAGCTAGTCTCACTATCAATTCCTGATTGACTAAAAGAATTACTGTTCTTACTTACTGAAAAGAGCAAGGCAAGATGGGTGAGTGGTCCTTGTTGTCAGATCCAAGACAGAATACAGAATGCTGCTGAGATTTCAGTCTCCTCTAATATTAAAACATTATTTCTGTACAGAATGGCATCAAAAGGTGCTTCAACAAAGTATTAGTTTAAGGGTGTGCACACTTATGCATCAAGTTTATTGTGCATTTTTTATTTTTTATATTTTTTCCCCTAACAGATTTGTTTCTTTTTCAATTGAATTGTATAGGTTATAGGTCTCATTAAAGTTGGGAAAAGTTTTGAAACAATTTATTGTGGTCTCCTTCTTATATATATCACAAAAACCTGGCATTTTAACAGGGGTGTGTACAGTTTTTATATCCACTGTATATGCAGTCAAGTTCAAACAAAACTGTAATCTGTGATACCCTCCTTTTGACATTCTGCTATTTGTTAAGTCTTTTACAATGTTTTCTTTTTTTTGTAGTTTATTGCATGGATGTTGAATAATTTAGTGGTGACTTTGATGCTATTCTGGACATAAAGCAATTGCACTGTCAACTTAGAAACAATGCCATATGTTTCACAGGACTCATTGATAGTATTAAGATCAAATGTATCCTGAAGAAAAGTGTATTTAAGCTGCAATTTCTTTGTTGGGGTGGTGCTCTACTCCCAGTTGTGAGTATGTTTTTTTTTTTTTTTTGAGAATGCTGTGATGTTTTACTTGAAATGTTCATTTCAAATCAGGTGTGTGTACTTTTTTAAAACAATGGACATTTTTCAAGACTTGGGGGGTGTTCCTTTTATCCTTTCAGCTAGCATTGTTTAATAAGATGTTGTTCCAAGTTCCAAGGCTGTTAATGATTATTTGTTTTTATCATTTCCTTACAACAATGACTACCTCCTGCATACACTATTTTATGAAGAAGTGTTAACGTTTACAGTGTACAGTTTGCTACTTTTTTAATCATGTTCACACACATTGCACACTAAATCACACGTTTTCAGTTTAGCAATTATAATTTTTATTAGACTTAATTACAGCTCACATATCTATCAATTATATTCTGTTTCAGAAAACAAAGACATTAAATATAAACCTCATAAGTCACTTAAACTTACAGTCCACATCTATTTTAATGACACACTTTGGACAAAAGATGTGCAAGATCCCTACTGTAGTGGGGTTGGGGAGTATTCCCGTATAATGCAATGTATGATCTTTAAGTGGTGTTGGGGGGGGGGTGATTTTCATGGTCTGACTTTATGCCTCAGATCATGCACATTAGGATTTTGTTGTTTTGTTTTGTTTTTTGACCTTTTGTTGTCAGTGCTTACCATGTTGATCTAATGAAGTTTATATGGATTTCAGTAGTTCTATTTGTGTGTATGTCTATATGCATGTGTGTGTCTACATATGGCTTCACTATGAAATCTCAAAATCCT
Source organism: Protopterus annectens (assembly GCF_019279795.1). Classification (NCBI taxonomy): domain Eukaryota; kingdom Metazoa; phylum Chordata; order Ceratodontiformes; family Protopteridae; genus Protopterus; species Protopterus annectens. The sequence continues at coordinate 324,681,562 of NC_056749.1, forward strand.
GAAATCCTGAATGTCAGTATTTTGAAATTACATAGCCGAGCTTTGTCGCCTCACAGTTAGACGTTGCCCGTTAGATTCTCAGTTAGAGCGTCTTCTGTGTAGCGACATGCATGAATGGGCATTCCTTCGTTGAAGGTTGTGCGTTAGGCCTGGCAAGCCAGCACGTAAAACTCTACTGCCAATCATTAGCGGACCGGAGTTCTGCTGTGGCGACCCCTAACCGGGAAAAGCCGAAAGACACAAACATAGCCGAAACCTTCAAATCCCAAAAACCCATAATCGTGAAACTCAAAATCCCTAACCTACACTACACACTGAGCACACACATAAACATTCACACAACTTCCCCCCAAAGCACACAGACAAACCTAGACCACATATAAGCAGAGGGCAAGCCCCCCTGCACTCCCCATGTGGGGGGCTTTGCCCCCCACACTTATATATACTAACTCCAAGATCACACAATCAGACAAACAAAGGTAACTCACACCCATACATTTCACAGTCCCTCGCGCACACACACACATCACAGTCACAACACACACTGACATGCACTAAAGCCCCTAACCAACACACTTACACATACATACATATCCAAAGTAACACCTAACCATTCACACAGCGCAACACCAGAAGTGCTAATTCAAAATCTCCGTACTTTTGGAATTTGAATTTCGCACCTCTGGTGTTTCGGGATTTCAAGGCTTTAGTGTTATAATTTCGAAATACTGAAATTCGGGATTTCAGTATTTTGAAATTATGAACGGAACCCATAAATATATATATATATATATATATATATATATATATATATATATATATATAAAGATATATATATATATATATATATATATATATACACACACACACACACACACACACACACACACACACACACACACACACACACACACACACATATATGTGTGTGTGTGTGTGTGTGTAGATGATATAGATATATATATATATATATATAATGTGTGTGTGCATTTAATATAGACATCTAAATTAAATTATTAGCTAGATAAATACAAATATAAATATCTATATTAAAGGCGCACACACACACACACACACACACACACACAAACACACACACACACACACACACACACACACACACACACACACACTCCATTATGTGCTTCTGCCCCTTCCATTCATAATGCCATTTCTGTCAGTAGTTCTTCTCGCTTTTCATTTTAACTAGAAAATGGTCAAGTGAGTCAAAAGCAGCAATTAGTAATGCCTTATTTTCTTGTTATCCATGGGACCATGGAATATTTCAGCTGCATTAATAATGAGAGATGCCCAATGTGCAACTCCATGGATGGTATGCTGATATCCTTTGCAAGACAAAAAAATCTTTAATTCTTTTACTGGACATTTCATTTAAGCCTTGCAGTAACTCACAGCAGACCTGTCAGAGAAGCAACAGATGAATTACTTTATGGCTAGAATGACCTGAAACAGATGATTTAAAAAAACACTGCTAGTCTTTGACAACTTGATTTGAACAAACATTAATACTGATACATACACAAACAAACAATTGGCAGAACAGTATTTTTTGTCTGTCATCTGCTTCCATTTGGTATCATATCCCTGTTAAGTTCCTTTATTTGCTGTATTAGTAAGATGATGGCTACATGTTCTGAAAATTCTCTAGCCTGAAATAATATTCATTGCCGTCTGTCAGAAGTAATTAAAGAAAACTGCACTCACAGATGCAAGATGACTTATGATAAAGAGTCAAAGCACAAAATTGCATTTCATGGTGACTTTTATATTCACCAGTTTCTGAAGATCATTACAAAATCTGATTCTTTTGCCAACTGCACAGCAGTAGTTACTCAGCTCTGTGCAATATCCTATCTGTTCTTCAGGTCAAAGATAACTGCATGACTGTCTTTGCAAGCAGATGCCACAGGATGGATAATGTGATTGGAAATGTTGATAGCCTAAGCCAGAAATGATCCAGATGGGGTAGCAGGTTGATAAGGATCTTTATCAGGTGAATGGCATGTCACAGATGAACACTTTGACATAAACAACAAAGTCCTTAAAATACACTAAAAGACACAGGCAGCTACATTAGAGTCTGTAGATAAGGTTATGATAAGCCAAGATGTTGGCAGAAGAGTGAGATAATTTAGAAAAGTAATAGCTGCCAAGTTTATATCTTAATAAAGCTGTTGCAGTATGCTTCTAATTCATTCTTCTGTGTTTGTGTGTATGTGTGTGTGTGTGTATGCTTGTGTGTCTTTGTTTGCCATATTTGAGTTTTTGTTATTCCTTTACTATAAAAGCTGCTGTTGTATAAGCTGTTTCCATTGTTTCTGTGCTATACACTTTTATGTAACCTTTTATGAAAGTTTTTCATTGTAGTTAGAAACCTAAATCACTTGTAATTTCAGACTTTCTTTTTGATGTGTTATACGTTGATAGTGCTACTGATTTTATTTAAACATATATCATTAGCACAGTGTCATGTTCCCTTATCCTTTCATGTATACACATTTATTAAATATATTCAGCTTTTTTGCAATTATTGATCAACATAGTTTAAAATGACTGTGTTCTGTCTATTTAACAGCACTTCTGTAGAAATCCAAAAAGATAAACAAAGTATTAGAATTAAGGTCTGAATAAAGATTTGCTTAAGGATTCAGCATTGGTGTAAAAAAAAATATTCAGCAGTAGTATATTTTTGTTTACTGAACTAGTGTTTTTTATACATTTAATTTTTGTTATATGGCAGTTTTTGTATCACAAAACCTATCAAGAGCTATGTCTTTGTTACTTGCATAATTCAGTATTGTAACTTGGCCATTTTTATTCTTGACTCTTAACGAGTGCATTTAAGAACCTTAAAGGAATGTTTAGAATGGAGATGTAAATGTTACAAAAATAAAATATATACTTTTCTATCACTGTTCTTAAAGGTCTACATTGCATTTCATCAACAAGCAGAAATAAAAATCAAACAGAAATTCATTTAAAAAGGAAATAGTAGCTCTTCAGGAGACCTAATGTCTGCCTGGGTAAATTCACCAGTAACAGAAAAGGAGATTACAACAGGTGAACCAGTTTTCCTTGATATTATTTACATTTTTTTACTGCATGGCTTATGATCGAACTAAATGCATAAGAAAATTATTTAAAAATATATTTGAGTTTGGTTCTGTAAATATAAAACTCTGTGTACTGCTCAGTAATATTTTTCTAAATTACCCAGCTAATAGGTTTATAGCATGCTGTCTAATCTGAATGCATTAACTATTATTTTCAATGAAGAAAAATTTCTTAATTTTATAGAAAGTACCACTGGGTGTATTAAATTATGGGGACATGGCTGGATGTAACAATGGCTCAAACTTTTGGAAATATCCACTGCCTGTATTCTCATTTTTCAGAGTTGCATGCACAGTGGCTTGAGATTTCAGGCTTTGTCTGTCTCATTCAATGATAAAGCATGCCCCTAAGCCAACAGTTACATCCTTTCTCCTAAAACGTCTCTGTCCCTTGAGATGGCTCTCACTAAGTACACATCTGTTCAGCCTCATCTATCATCATTACCAGTGCCACTGACTCTGTTTTAGCTTCTTCTATGCCCCCACATAAACACCTTGTCATGGATTTGTTTTTTAAATAAATTTTCTAAATAGCCTTTCTTAATGTCTAAATCATATGAAGATACATTCACAAACATGCACACCTTTCCATACAAGCATACACACACACACACACACACACACACACACACACACACACACACACACACACACACACACGCGTGTGTGTGTGTGTGTGTGTGTGTGTGTGTGTGTGTGTGTGTGTGTGTGTGTGTAATCTATATATGCATCTATAAAAGGATAAACTGCTTTTCAGCCATAGACTGTGAGAAAATGTGATTTACAGCAAATGTCAGTTTGCGTCATTGTCAATAAAGTCAAAATGCTGCTTTCCATTAGTTACTATTGAAAGTGTAAGTGCTGAGAGATTTCCTGAATATGCTTATTTCTTTCCTATGTTTATATTTTGTGGAATGGGCACTACTTATTCCAGTTTTATGGGAAATCTGTCATTTTGAGTTGGTGAGACCATAAATTTGGCATATTTATGTTTGGGGGTGGTGGAGGGCTAGTAGTGGCATGTGCCCTAGCTCCATACCTCTCAACCTCTTAGCGCAAGAAATCTGGGCAAAGCTCAAAACAATGGTGAAACAAATGCCTAAATATAGGGACAAATTTTAATTATTGCTCCTATAAACTTCAAAATTTCCTAGAATAACAGGTCTTGTGTTGATGTGCATTTTTGAAGGATATGGAGTGTGAAACTCAAATGTTTCTCATTATTTAGTGACCTCAGTCCTCAATGATTTGAGAAAAACAACAAATTTTATGAGGAACAGGCCAAAAATATGAAGCAAAAATCTTGACAGTTGAGAGATATGCCTAGCTCCCACTAGCCAAATTCTAGTGAATTACCTAGCCCTTCCACTAACCTACCACACTGAACTGCAAAGCTCTATAAAAACCCTAACTTTAACCTTAAAACTCCAACCTTGTCCTTAACCTTAACCATAGTACTCCTATCACTAACACTAAAGTCGCTGATCATTTCCTAACCCTAAAACTCCACTCCCACTCTTTAAACCACAAACTCCCTTCCTGGTCTATAAATCTCAAGTTCCCAATTGCTCTCTAACTTAAAGCTCCCCTCCTGCTCCTTAAAGTCCCTTCTCACACACTAATCCTTAAGTTCCAGATTTCTCCCTAATCACTCATAAAACCTAAAGTTCTTCCCTCCCTAAACCTAAATCACTTTTCCCTGATTGTTATCTAAAGTCCTAAGCTGTACTCCCATCCTCTCCCATTCTCTTCCCACCCATCTGTATCTTGTCAGACCTGTTGAATTTGAAAGCAATTAGTATATTAATGAATATAAGGTTATATGAAAATATCAGATGAGATTGTATGAAAATTAGAATACATGAACATATCAGCACTCTCTAGTACAGAGGAAAGAAGAATATGATTGTATGTACCACATAGTTTGTAGGGGAAAAGCAGAATGGTGGAAAATGAAGAGAATAAATAACAGATATGGATAGTGAGAAGGTCAACAGCTGTAAAAGAGATATCCTGGAACAGACTTGACAAAATATTACTTGACTATTGCACAGAGATGACGATCTTTTCTTGAAATGTATTGCCTGTGGATATAAAGTAAAAGGTTTCAAAGAATATGATGGGAAAGGTGATGGATAGTTGTGTGGTGGACAGCTGTAATATATGGATGAATTTCAATTATCTTTCATCAGAATTTTCATATGTTTGCAGGTCTACATTAATGCATCTAAATTCTTTTATTAAACTTAATTTTGCTTGTAAATGCTATGAAGCTCCCGGACCAAGACTGCATTTTACAGAGGGAGTTTAGTACATCTTTCTTATCACAAGCATTTAATCATAATGACACACTTGCAAAACAGCAAAGGTAATATGCATCGGTATGGCAGGAAAGTCATACAAACTTTCTACTACTAAATGTGGAGAACTAAGTTGTCTAGGAAACTAGAAAATCTTTTTTTATTCACTCTCTGCACATGCTGACACATGGTAAAAGATAAATTACAAAGGAGTCCAGTAATAGAAATGGTAGGTTAAAGCATCATCACTGACATAGTAATAAGAAACACACCTACAGAGTGCCACAGAATATAGGTTTGAGCATAACAGTCTTAAATATGGGAAGACAAATCTGAATATACTCACAAAAAGTTGTAAAAAAAAAAGTCCGGCAATTGAAAACTCTTTTTTGATTTAGTTTATACCCACTGTAAATGTTAATTCATTTTGCTATATTTACGCTTGTAGATCACAAGAGTACATATGTATTGGGTATAATTTTTTTTTTTTTTTTTTTTCATAGATTACTACTAGGCTAATTGCCCTTGTGGGCCATTTTAAGCCTAGCCAATTACCCCATGTGAGAATCAAACCCTTCACCTTGTGCATGTAAGGTAAGTGCCTTAACCATTATGCCATCCTCCCATATTACATGCCATCCTCCCATATTACATATTAAATACATAACTATTTTTTGTTCATGTCATTTGTTAATATACATACATGAGTGTTTGCCTTCTCAAAACAGCTAATCTTGATGTATATTTTTTTCTTGTATTGTATTTGCCACTTGGCCTACATGGTGACTAAAAAGGGTCCTGCACTACTCTGCCCACCCAGTAAACAAAAACAAGCAATCAAAAAAACAATAAATCAAAGAAATAAGAGCAATAGATAAGATAATTGAAAGTGAACACATCTTTCTGCTAATTGTACTTACAATTGATATTAAAACAGCTACATACACCCTCCATAATATTTGGTTACATACACCCTATACAGTGTTTGATAGTTATGTCCACATGTTAGCTATTCAATGATGAAGGCTATGTTAACAGAGGAAGTAGCAAGTTAAAAGAGAGAAAAGAAAATACTTTCACAGTATATGTTAACAGAGTACAAACAGCTAAAGTTTGGGCCATTTTGTTCATTAATAAGGTTTGCAAAGGCATTCTGTAAGTGTGATTTGCTAGATGAGGGTGGTGAAGTGGGCATTTTAAGACAGAAATTTAATTATGTTGTACATAATGGAAAGCCTAAAACTCTGATATCTCTGCAGATAATAATCTTAAGATGTGATATAACATATGGATGGTTTTGTGGGAAGAACTATTTCTTTGACTCTGAGACTTGGCTGTCTCAGTTACCACCTAGTGACAGTCTCCTACGCATCCCTAGCTCTTCAAGTATAGAGCAGGGAGAAAAAGGATGTCAGCTGACTTCAGGCAGCCAATTAGTGCCGGGGCTTCCTTACCGCCAAATCCACTACCCCCTCAGCTGTTCAAATTAAGAGCAAGTATTGGGGAAAAAAAGAACTTAAGCTGACTGTTGTAAATCACTTGGTCCATTGGCTTCTTTACACCAAATTTATCCTCTGTCAGCTCTTCAAGTTACTATACAAGCTGACTGGTCCATCAACTTTTTTACAGTCAAATCCACATCCCCTTCAGATCTTTCATTTAAGAGCGCACACAAAAAAAATGGACTTCAGCTGACTGTAGAAGGCCAACTGGTGTATTGCCTTCCTCTTAGGTCAAATCCATTCACCCCTCAGCTGTTTGAATTAGGAGGAAAATAAAGAACAAAACTCTTCTGCACAGCCATTTCTTTGACATCAGCTACAGAGATAGGTAAGCATTACTCATGATTGACTTTAATTTCCATTTTCTAATAATTGCTTATTTGGTAGCTACCAGAATTAAACTTAACAAGGCATAACTATGTCTAAGCAATTCAGATCCTGTGCCCCAGCTCAAAAAATACTTCCTTAGTTACACTCATTTGCTCACCCAATGCTTCTGACAAAGTACTTGGAAGAGAATTTTTAAAGTCTGCCAACTCATTACACTCCCAAAAAAAGAAGTTATGTACTTACCATAACGTTCCATGTGAGCTGTTTATCTCGCCTTTATTCTCACTGATGGGTTCGGAGCCGATCCTCGGCTCCGACACGGCTGATAGCAAAGCTCAAGGTTTGCCAGTAGCTCGAGACCAAAACCCTCATCCCACAATGCACTGCTGGAATTACCTCAGTTTGCTGCGAGTAACAGTATATACATATATAAATCTATACAAACATTTACATACCCTTTTATGTATTTCTACCAAGAACACTTCCCAGAGGGGAAGAAGAAATATTGAATAACCAGAATGGTACTAGCCTCTAAGTCAACAGTCAGCCAAGAGTGGAAAGTTGGGAGGGACATGAGAATAAAGGTGAGATAAACAATGCACATGGAACGTTATGTTAAGTACATAACTTCTTTATGTCAAGTTGTTAAATCTTGTCATTTATTCTCACTGATGGGTAGCGTCCCTAGCACCCTCAACCCTGGGTGGCTCATGGGAGTATGTTCTTCAGTACCGTAGAACCAAAGGAAGACCTGTCCCTTGAAGTCTTATCTACTTTGTAATGCGTGATAAAGGTATGAGGCTTAGACCAAGTGGCTGCAGCGCAAATATTGTCAAGGGGCAATTTAGCTTGAAAAGCAGAAGACGTAGAGCCGGCTCTGGTAGAATGAGCCTTAGGTTTGTGTGTTAATGGCATGCTCGCATTTTTATAAACAAAGGATATACAATTGGATAACCATTTAGATAAAGTGGTTTTAGCCATTGGATTGCCTTTTCTTGCTTCTGAGAAGGATACAAAAAGTTGGTCTGATTTTCCAATATCCTTAGTTCTGTCAAGATAAAATCTGAGCTGTCTATGAACATCAAGTTTGTGTAGCATGTATTCCAATTTGCTAGAGTGGTTGGGAAAAAAGACTGGCAGCTCAATGACCTGATTGATATTTGACTCAGAACAGACTTTAGGTAAAAATGAGGGGTTTGTTCTGAGAGATACTCTATCAGCATGGAAAATCATGTAGGGTGGTCTGATAGATAATGCTTGAAGTTCTGACACTCTGCTGGCAGAAGTAATGGCCACAAGAAATATTGTTTTCCAGAATAAAAATCTGAGATCACAAGAAGATGCTGGTTCAAAAGGAGAAAGAATAATTTGAGACAGCATAAGGTTTAAATTCCAGGGAGAATAGGGAATTTTGATTGGAGGTCTCATATGAAGAACGCCTTTAAGAAAAGTCTTAGATAATTTATGGCCCATAACATTTGAGCCACCAAACCCAAGGTGAAAATTTGAGATGGCAGCTAACTGAACTCGAACTGTAGCAGCTGCTGCCCCTTCCTTAAAAATTTTTGTCAAAAATTCTAAAATAGAAGACAGCGGAGCTCAGAAAGGGTCAATGTTCTGCGTGTTGGCCCAAATTGAGAACCTTTTCCATTTACTGCCATATAATTTCCTGGTAGATGGCTTGTGAGAAGACAAGAGAATTTGTCTTGTATCTTCTGAAATTGAATGAAGCCTGGCAATTAGGGGAAGTGGATTAGCCAAGCAGTCAGTTTCAGGGACTGCAGTGAAGGATGAAGGTCCCCTGACGGGTGCGCCAGAAGGTCCAGAGCTGGGTCCAGGATCCATGGATCTTCCAACAGATGATGGCGGAGAAATGGAAACCAAATCTGTCGAGGCCAGTAAGGGCTATGAGTATAACAGTCCTTCCCAGCGATTTTGCTTTCTGTAAAAATCTGGGTATTAATGGGAAGGGTGGACATGCATAAAGGAGACCCAGGGGCCAATCGTGTAAAAGTGCATCTCTCGGGGGATGACCGGGAGGTGGTATTAGGGCAAAGTAGCTTCTGCATTTTGAATTGATGTGGCTGGCAAAAAGGTTGCAGCAAGGGTGGCCCCATTTACATAAAATCAACTCCGCAACCTGTTGTTTGAGAGACCACTCCTGAGGGAGCAATATCGCCCTGCTCAGCTTGTCCGCTATCACGTTGGATTTTCCTGGGATGTGCATTGCTAACAGAAAATGCTGGGATGACTCAGCCCATTGCCAGATCCTGAGGGCATCTCAACAAAGGAGGTAAGACTTGGTTCTGCCTTGCTTGTTCAAGTACCAGACTACTGACATGTTGTCCATCTGAATTGCAATAGTTCCTAGAGGGAGAGAGTCCTGAAAGTACAGCAATGCCAGAAGCACCGCTCTCAACTCTAGAACACCAATGTGCAGACGTGATTCTTGATCTGTCCATGTGCCTTGGGCAGTCTTTCCCTGAAAATGCCCCCCACCCTATCAGGGAAGCGTCCGTGGTCACAGTGGCTACTGGGGGGGGGACAAAGGGTCTTCCGATTGTGACATGAAGAGACGTCAACCACCACCGAAGGTCTCTCCTGCAAGAATCTGTGATGAGAATCATGTGGTGCATCGGTAGTTTCTGGTAAGACCACTGAGCGAAGAGGAGCCATTGAAGAATTTGCATGTGCATCCTTGTGAGTGGTATAGCCAGGATTGCTGCTGCCATCAAACCTAGCACCTTCAATACCTCTGCTACTGTAGCTTTGTTCTTTGACACCAGTGAGCTGACGTTTTGGCGGAGAAGAGAGACTCTTTCAACAGGGAGATGTAGAGTGGTAGTTGAGATATCTAACTCTGCTCCTATAAAAACGGTATGCTGCAATGGCGATAAGGCAGACTTTTCGAAGTTTATTGTAATGCCTAATTGATGGCAGAGTGTTAGAGTGTATTGTGTTGCCTGAGTCAGTTAACGTCTGGTGGCAGCAGTGAGGAGCCAATCGTCTAGGTATGGAAACACCTGGAATCCTATATGTCTCAGATGAGCCATGACCACTGCCATGCATTTGGTGAACACTCTGGGGGCTGTAGTGAGACCAAAGGGCAGGGCTCAAAATTGGTAATGATTGGCTCCCAGCCGGAAGCTCAGATGATCTCTGGAGCATCTGTTCATCTTTATGTGATAGTACACATCCTTGAGAGCTATGGAGCACATCCAATTGCCTTTCCCTAGGAAGGGAAGAATGGACTGAATTGTGACTATTCGGAACTTCTCTTTCTTTACGAACTGGTTGAGTCTGCTGAGGTCCAAGATAGGTCTCCAGTCCTCTGTTTTCTTTGGTACCAAAAAGAATCTTGAGCAACTTCCGAATCCAACTAGGTCTGCTGGGACTGGTTGGATGACTCTTTTTTTCTAGCAATCTGTGGACCTCTACGATTGCTTGTTCCCTGAGATTGGGTGGAACATCTGGGATTCTCTTTACAGGAATTGGAGGGGAAGAGAACGGTATGAAATATCCTCTGGAAATGATGCTTTGTACCCAAGTATCTGATGTTATGTTTAGCCAGGCTTCTGGGTACAAAGACAAGCGACCACTGACTGCCTCCAGAGCTGAACAGTCAGGCCCCCTTTCAGGGGTGCTGGTAGGGTTGACCAGAGAACTGACCCCTGTCACCCTGTTGCTGTGGACCCCCTCTGTCGTGGGGGTGGCGTCTTCCATTATAACTCCCTCCTCTGCCTCTAGAGGGGGTTTCTCCACGTGTGTCCTGAAAGGCTCCCTGTGCTTTTTGGAACCACATTTTCCCTCCCCTAGGGCCCTTGGGGTAGGGCCGAGTAGGGGTTGAAAAATGGACTCCAACGGCAGATAAGGTCTTGCCTTCCTGCTCACACCTGGTTGAAGTTTCCTTTACTTTGGGCCCAAACAGTGATGAGCCATCGAATGGGGTATTAATAAAGGAAGACTTAAAGGGTTCTGCAAAGGAACAGAGATGCATCCAGGCTTGTCTTCGAAGAGCAATGCCCGAACTAGTGGCTCTACTCGAACCATCAGCTGCATAGGATATGAGGCGCATGGATGAGTTTACCACTGAGTTTAGGGTAGTGAGCTGGGCGTTGACTTTGTCGGCCACCCCTGCAGCTACCGTACCCTGGATAGTATCTCCTAGCTCTTTCAGGAGATCTCTCTGTAGTCTCATAAAATGGGTTAAGTAGTTCAGTGATCACAGAGAAAAAGTCGCTGAACTAAACATGCGCTTCCCATATCTATCCATGACCCTAGAATCTCTGTTAGGGGGATGGATAGAGGTGGATGTCTCAGATACTTCCTTTTTGGTGGCTGCAGCTACCACCATGGCATCAACAGGAACTCTCTTTGTCAAAAATGGCTTGTCCACTGTGGCAGACATGAATTTATTGGACTTACGAGGAACAGGTTCCATGGCCTCCGGTGACTCCCATGCCTTACGAGAAATCAGTTCCATGAGCTCATCATAAGGTGGAGACACCCGAGAAGTGGAAGGTTGAGACCCAAAAGCCTTCAAGAGCATGGACTCATCCTCAGTAGGGGTCTTGGACTGCCAATCACCCCTCTGACTAAGGATCACTAGTATCTCTGCAAAGGAGCTATCCTCAGAGGGGGATCGAGGGGGACCCTTCTGACTCATCTAAGTCTGTGTCAGATGTCAAAGACTCCTGTGGGGAGTCTAAGTGCCTCCTTTTGCACAGTCTCTTCCTGGGCACCTCCTCAGTGGGGGGATCTAGGGAGGTCTCAGAAGAGTAGGGGACATCCTGTGGGGGTGCTTGAGGCACGGGTCTCTATGCTTAGAGGGACCGGTAGATGAAGAAGCAGACACAGGAGCTTGAGGGGAGAGGGAAGGCTGAACCGATGTTGACATTGTCTTTGGAGACAAAACTCTCCTCATAGCATCAAAGGCACTATGGCTCCGATAAGAAGGAGTGGACGGACCTGAGAGTACCGTCTGATCCTCCCGCGCTGAAACCCTGGACTCCGATCCCGAGGTAGGAGCCAAGCTCATCCAAGCCGAAGCCCCGAGAGGAAGAGTCGGCACCGACAAATTGTTTCGACTATCCTCCCCGGACCCGGCGGGAGAGCGTCGGCTCCTAGAGTCCTCGGTCGGGACTACATAAACTATAGATTATATTAATAAACAACCTGATATTAATACACAACTATTTGGTAACAAAAGGTAAAGTTTTTTTTTACAGACTTGCTGTTATTTTTCCCACAAATGATCTGAGCTAGCTGGATCACCAAGGTCTCTCTTGCTGCTGCAAACTAGATCTGAGGTAATTCCAGCAGTGCATTGTGGGATAAGGGGCTTGGTCTCGAGCTACTGGCAAACCTTGAGCTTTGCTATCGGCCGTGTTGGAGCCGAGGATCGGCTCCGAACCCATCAGTGAGAATAAACGGCGAGATTTAACAACTTCATATCATATGTTCCCCATTATTTCTTTCTTCCCCATCACACCTCCAACATTTGCCATCTACCTGAGGAAAAATTCTTTGGAGTCTGTTTGGGGTATAGAAATACCCATGCAAACACTTCCAAACAAAAATCTTAAATCTTCTAGACTTTGCTGCTTATTTGAGAGCCATACATATGTCCTCCCATTTTTTCTTTGTGGATTGCTTATCCAGTCTCTCATCCCAGTCTTTTCTAACCTCCTCTGATCGATTACTATACTTATCATGCAATATTTTATATGTCTCACAAATTATTCCTTTTTAAAATTAGCTTCTGTTCTAGAGTCAAATAAAACCTGAGCAGGTTTTTCACTTAGGATTCCACTATCCCTTTCTTTTTTTCTATACTCTGATATCAGTTTCAAATGGGGAAGGCTGTTTCTAGTCTGTAGTCCAAATGCCATCTTGTTTTTTTTCCCATTCTGTTACCTTTCCATCTCTAGTTATTTGGTCCTAATACCTTGGATCCTTTACCAGTTTTCTCCAGTAAACTGCAGCTCCATCTTCCCTATTCTCTGCACCACTAATTTCAGTCATCACTATCTTCAGAATCTCCATTGTCCATTCTCAGATGGCGTAGTTCTTAAATTCTTTCTGCTACTTTGTAAATATATAACCATAAAACCAAGGCACCACTTGTGAATATAACATTCTATATGGCCATTGCCTTTCTCCTTAAGGATTTGCATCCATAATCCCATTCTCTTCTTAATTCTTGAATTTTGCCCCTATTTCATCATCATCCATTTCTACTTTGAATTATAATTTTCTGTTTGTGTTATGCATATGACCCTTAACTGTATAGCTCTAAGATATCCATTCAAATTAGATAATCCTAAACCACCTTGTTCTATTGGAAGGATCAACTTATCCCACTTGACATTTGCTGTCTTCCACTCTCAGATAAAATCATTCAACTTCTCTGGTTGATAAAAATATGCCTGACCTGTATATAAAACTAAAGGGACTAAAAGCATTTTCACTGCTTGTATCTTGCTATTCATCTCCATAAACAAGAGTTTCCAGTCACTCACTTTTTGTATTATCTTTTGTTTAGTCATTTCCCACATATCCTTATCTACCATAACAAAATCCTTTTCAACCGATACTGCTAAATACTTAATTTTACCATGTCTCCATAAATATGGGTATTGCTGAACCAATTTATGTGTGGGTACATAGTTTACAGTTATAGACTTTGTTTTGTCTGCATTAATTTTATAACCTGAAAAAATGTTGAAACTGTCTTAGAATGTTCCACAATACTGAAATGTCCTTTTCTGGTTTTATCAGGTACACAATAATATTGTCTGCAAATAAAGCCAATTTTTCTTGATTACCATACCGATTATATCCTTGAATTTCTGTGTCCCTTACTGTCATTACCAATGGCTCTAAATGTAATGCAAATAACAAAGGGGAAAGATGACACCCCTGTCTGGTTTCTCTAGTCAGATGCAAATTATCAGAAAGGAACAGTCTCAGTATAATTTTTGCTCTGATCCCTCATATATCATTCTAATTAACCTTACTGTATCAGGGAATGCAAATGCTTCTATTGCCCTACTCATAAAATCCCATCTTACTCTGTTGAATGCTTTCTCTGCATCAAGATCCAACAACAAGACTGGCATTTTCTTATATTCTGTTCCCTCTGGATCATCATTGTTCTATTAATATTGTCTAATGTTTGCCTCCCCTACACAAAACTGCATTGATCCATATCTATCAGTTTTGGCTACAACTTTGACATTGTTATAGACATACAAAATGTATAATCATTCTGAGTTTGATGGGTGTTTATTGTCTTTAGGTATGACAGCAACCACAGCTTTCTTCCAAGATGCTGGTGCTTCCCCTCCTTTTAAAATACTGTTAAACAAAATGATCCAGATCTTTATCACATTCTTCTCTCCAAGCTTCCAAACTTCAACAGGAATACCATATACTCCTGGAGATTTTCTTGCAGATTGATTATACATCAACATTTTTGTCTCATATCCTCCTATGTTAACTGTTAATTGTTGAGCCTCATCCACCTCTAACCTTTGCATTCTTAAATCTTCTGTAAATATTTTCATTTGTTCTTTTTCTTGATTTCAACATTCCTCTGCTTTGTGTAAATCTAATACTTCTACAACATTGCTGGTTATTTTTCTTGTTAGAGGCTCACTATATTTAGCAGCAACCATTACAAGTTTCTTGAATTCTGGAGTTATTATAAAAAAGCTCATGCATATTATCCATATACTCCATTATTTTCTCTTTAGCAATATGCAGTTCTGCTGTTTTCGTTCTTTGAGATTCCCCTTCTTCTGCAATAATTTAAACTTTGTCAGCCCCTGTAAATAATTCCTGTTACTTCTTAACCATATCTTTTATTTTATTTCTACCTTATTTTAACTTACAAAAACATTTCTCTCTTCCCTGATAATTTTCAAATAATTTCTACTATCCATTCATTACATTCCTCTCTTTTTAACAATTAGGTGTGGAAAGGCCAGTGTCTTATTTTTTTGCATTACCCTGCATTTTTATCTCTGTTGTTGGTGCAAGATCTGAAATAGTTATTGGATATGTGTTAAAGATTTCAATTAAATGTACATGCTCCTGTGGAATATAATCCAGTTATTGTACCTTGGGTAATAATATGCAAACATTCCTGCTACTGAATTTATGTTTTCCATACCAAGTATTTTTATACATTTCTTCAGAAATGTACCTTCTTTTGGTATTTTTCCCCTTCTTGGTCCACTGATATATCTTTACTGTTGAAAATCAAGTTTCAGTCCCCATCTGTAAGTAATATTATCTTTTGAAAGCTGATTATTTCTCCCAAAGTTTTCTTAAGCTCCATAATAGCAGTTTTAAGTGGACTATAAATAGATGCCAATATAAGTTTTTTTCCCTTACCAATAGACCCTTACTACCACAAATCTACAATTATTATCTTTTTCCCCCTCTTCTATCATTATTGCTCCTCTAGCAATTAGTATAAGTATTTCCCTTTTCCTTTTTTCCTGATATTCTGCTGAATATCCAGCCTGAAATCCATCCGTTCCCAAATTCCCATATTCACTTCTTTCCAAATATGTCTCCTGTAGTATTACTTTTTGCACTCTACTTTTCCTAAAATAATTCAATACTCATGTTTGTGTGAGAACATTCACATTCCAAAATAACATGTTTAATGTAGCCATTCTGATAATAAATTATTATTAATATTTATTTATTTATTTATTTATTTATTTATTACAGTTTGGTGACCGGGGAGGTCCACTGGACTCGCGAGTCCATTTTCAGTGGAGGGGAGAAAAGCTCCAGATAACAAGTTACAAATAATGTTTACATTGTTAAGCTGCGAAGGTTCGCATAACAAGTTACATAACATATATAATTTTTTTCACATTCCTAAGTTACTTATCAGATAACAAGTTAAAAAATAATGTTTACTTTGTTAAGCTGTGAAGGTTCGCATAACAAGTACATAACATATAGACTTTTTTACATTCCTAAGTTACTTATTAAGTTGAAATAACAAAAGAACGATTCGTTTACATTGCATACAGTATATAGTTGTGAAAAAGTTTTATAGCAGGAAGGGTGGTAGCTAGAGAAGGAATCCAATACTAAGTAGTTAAGAAGATTACAAGTAGTTATGAAGGAGAGGAAGAGAGACGTAAGAGTGAGTGGCTGGGAGGAGATTTATAACTTATAGTAAGAATATAAGAGATAGGTTTGAAGGGAAAGGAGGTTAGCCAGGAGAGATGTATGACAGCCTTTTTTAATGCCTGTTTCCAGCTTTTGTGTTACATGCACCCAGTAATATTTGTCAGGTTGGTCTCTTATACAGTCGTTTACTGTTATCTCCATTTGAACCTGTGTCACATTTTATAAGATGTTTCCCTTTAATAAAAACTCCCGAAAAAAAGCACATACCTAGAACACTTCCATAACTTAACTTAAAACAAACACACAAAACTATGTACATCTTCAATAATGAAGTTTAAGTCTCCTGATAAGAACAATTTTCCCAAACTGACAGCTGCACACACAGGTATAACTTAACCTAACATTAAGTTTATCCATGCTGACATGTTACGGTCTGTGCTCCTGCTTACACTAATTTCTGATTTTGTCTTTTCTTCATTCTCCTCCCAGATGTGAAACTTATATGTTTTTAAAAAAACATTAAACATTTGCCTTAAAACGTGTTCTGGCTTTTATTGCTTCATCTATATATAGTCATCTTGTCTCCATGAAACCACAAGTATCAAATGTACAGCTCTGCAAACCTTTCATCTTACAGAGAACATTTATTTGCCAAAGGAAAACTTTTCATTACATTCAGTGTCCTCTTATTTGTTTGCTTACACAAAAAATGTTATTGACTTAAGCCAAAGGCCTTAATACAGTCATCTATGCAAATGTGTATTAGAATCTGTGCACTTTTGCACCCAATTCCCCACCACAACTTATGATTACAGTACATTATTTAACCATGCTTCTTTGCAACCTTTCTTGTCTTTTTGCATTGTAATGCCAACATTTCTTAAAACTATAAAAGAAAAACAAGATACTTCTTTATTTTACTATTTTTATCACATACAGCAACTGAAAATAATTTATTATATACAATGTAATTTGTATTATGACATATCTCAATGAAATACTGCTAAGAACAAAAATTGTTTTACTGAAAGTTATTTTTTTTTATTTGCTCCCTCCCTTTAGTGTCCTTCTAAACATTTATGATAGGTCATATGCATTTCTGTCCTCCATAAGTTTAACAGACTCAACAAACGTCCAATCTTTCCATTTTTTCTTGTAAAGCCATATTTCACAAATGTGACTGATGCTTTATAGTGTCATATTTAGACTAATTTCAATGTTTCTAGTCTTCTTTCTGTTTATCTCCATCTCCCAACCCCATACTCTGGTTCAAGTCCAATATACTCCTTATTCTTCTATTCAGCTCCTGTGTGTTTTCATCTCTCAAGCATTTTCTTTTGAAACATTGGAAAATGATTCACCAGCAAAGTCTCTTTATAAGCTTTATTGTCAGAAGAATGAGAAGCAGAGTCCCCTTCTATTTGATGGCTCACTTTTTGTTGAACAGACTTTTGTATTTCCTCCTCCTTCACCCATTCTGCATCAAAAAATTACTTTGATCCTCCAGGAAAATATTCTGAAGACAGCTGAGTACAGCAGCTTGAATCTTACACTTGCCTCTCAACATGCCATGATTACTGAGATAAATGTGCTTCTCTTCTGCCTGGTGTACAATGAATAATTATTTTCCAGAAACAGTCTACTGTCTTCATTTTTTAGTACTTTGCCTTGTTCCACAATTTTGTCAGGATGAATTTGTCCTTCTGTTATGAGTTGCATCTTTACTAATGCAGGTCTTGGTTGCTTTCTTAAGCCAATGTTTGAAGCATACATGATATACCCTTTCAATAAACAAATCCTGCTGTGGAATACCAGTCAAGCTGCTTATTTGTGCTTTTGTAACATTAATACAGTCTGTTCCTTCCAGTTTGTCTGGTACAGTAGATAATTTTAGTTTTCCCTGCATGCTCTGTCCTCTAACTCTGACATTTTTAAAAACAGTTCTTAAGCAATATTACAGTTCTTCATTTTGACCTCTGATTTTTACAGTTTTATTAAATAATCTGGCTAGCTGTTAATGCTTCTTCCATTTTTTCCAGCCTTTTGTTATTTGATTTGATATACTTCTTCAGTGTTTTCTTTATTGTAATCAGTTGTGAGTGCATCTCATTTATCTTTTCTTCTAGATTACTGGAAGCTATGTTTCACACCAAAGCTGGAGCTTGAAATTCATTTTGCTGAACAGCTGCAAGATTCTTCCCAGGTGTTTTCTCTTTGCCTTTTCTAGTTGGTTTTCTTTCAGACTCCCCAAATGTCTTCTTTGCTGGCATCCAGGCAGTGTACTTACTAGCCAGTAACTGAATTTACTAAAACTTACAGTGTTTCTGGCACTTATCTCTCAGTTTCTTTTTTCACACTGGAAGAACTGAAATCAAGCTGTTGATCAGAGAGCAGCTATCTTGGAATTTAAGTGTAAAAAACATTTTTGATGTTAAATAAACATATAATGGTAGAAAATTATGGAATGGGAATTGAATGCTAGCTTGGATATAAAAAATAGAGATATTGTGCACTTACCATCTGTGGTCATTTTAAATGATAAAAAGCATGTTAAAGTACTGGGGCCAACCTAAAGTATGTTGTCATTGTAGGACAGGGGATTATTTGAATCAATGTAGTAAAATAACATTTTATCAATGGACATGTGGCAAATAATTGTAATAAAATTTGTATGAAAGGTAGGAGTACAGAGCATTATTAGTTTGATTGTGAACTTACAGATGAAGAGGAATATCTGTCAATGTGACACAACTTCATAAATTACTCAGGAAGCTTTAACAGCAACTGAAACATGGGTTTCTAACTCACAGCTCATACTCATCCCTATCAAAACAAACTGCTACTCCCTCCCAGTCCCTATCCAATGAAAAAACTAAATTTTAAGTCATCTCTCAAGAATACAACCACTAAAGTCACTTCTCATAGCAAGTTTTTAGGGATGATAGTATTTGATAATCTTAAATTCAACCTGAAAATGCAAAATTGCATAGGAAACACTTATCAAAAGCTAGGGAGGCTTTATAGAGCCAAAAACATTCTCAGCAATGCAACTAAAGCTACAGTTGCCACTACTAACCTCTTGCCCACAATTCTTTGTGGTGCTTCCATTCTTATTAACCTTCAGGCATCATGAAATTCAAAACATGAACAGTATTGCTAAGTTTGCAGCAAATACCCCCTTCAGCATCCACCACTGTCTAGCACTAAAAAGCCTAAACTCCTTAGAACTACCCCATCAGCTAACATATACAAAGCTACTTACCACCTATAAAATTATCCAGAAGCCATATGCTAGTCCAGTACTCAATAACATTCTATACAACTTGTGATGACCATGCCCTGGCCCAGCAATCAAGGAGCCTCAATCCTCACCACTAACACCAGGGAGGTCATCTCATAGAAGAGAAAAGGGAAGGATAACTAATACACAAAGTAAAGTACAATTTCCCTTAAGTGCACACAGAGATCACAGTCAGTCTGGGGCTGGTTGCTCCCTTGCTCACCAGGTCCCCAATAAGTCTCCCCACTGGCACAGCTATAGGGTTCAGGTCTCAGACTAGCTGGGCAAGCTAAAACATTCAGTACCCTCTCTGTCCAACCAGTGCTTCGTGTCCCTGCCATGTAGCTGACACAACACTCACACACACACTTTGAGATAAGTATTTATACAACTTCACAGATACTCCTGGGAAAGGATAACACAGATTCTCCAGCTGTGCCCCTTTACCTTGATGATACGGTAGTAATCCCTGCCACCAACAAGCTAATAACATCAGCTACTAAAAGGCCCTTAAAAGGGGTGTCCAATTATTACTGTGCAATATTCGTCTAGGCTTACTTTAGAGCGGCCTATTACAATAACCTCTATAAATATTGCAGGTTATGATACAGCTACAGGTCTGATTTCTGAGGTCTGCCTTGTGCTCACATGTAAGTTTTAGCACTGTTATTTCTTGTAGGAATAGTTAAAGCTAGTAAACATTAATTAGGTATTTTCCTTTGAAATCAGTCCTGTCCTACTGTATTATTTTAAGTTTCTGTGTGATCTCTGAACTCTTAGATATATCTGTGGTGTAGTAGTTTTGTCTTGTGTTTTAATTATTTATTATTAAATATTTTAAAACCTTCTACCTGTGGCTGATTTGTGTAGAGATAAGCTCTAGAGTACATTGCATATTTACAGAGGTTATTGTAATAGGCAATTCTAAAGTAAGCATTGACTGTTAGTCATACTACCATTGGATAATAATATTTCACAGTAATAGTTGGACACCATTTTAAGGGCCTTTTAGTAGCTGATATTATTAACTGGATGGTGGCAGTAATTACTACCATATAGTCTGGGTTAAGGGGCACAGCTGGAGAATCTGTGTCAGCCTTTCCCAGGAGTGTCTGTGAAGTTGCATAAATACTTATCTCAAAGTGTGTGTGTGTTGTGTCAGCTACTTGGCAGGGATACGAAGCACTGGTTGGACAGAGAGGGTACTTGAGGTTCTAGCTTGCCCAGTTAGGCTGAGACCTGGACCCTATAGCTGTGCCAGTGGGGAGTCTTATTGGGGACCTGGTGAGCAAGGGAGGAGCCAGCCCCAGACTGACTGTGATCTCTGTGTGCACTTAAGGGAAATTGTACTTTACTGTGTATATTAGTTATCCTTTTCTCTTCTATGAAACGACCTCTCTGGTATTAGTGGTGAGGATTGTGACTCCTTGATTGTTGGGCCAGGGCATGGTCATCACAAGTGGTGGCAGTGGTGGGATCTACTTCACACTAATTGGCTTGTAGTGGTGTGGGTAGAGCGAATTCCTGTAGCTTATTACAGTGATCTCTGAAAGTGTTTTGTACTTTTAAACAGCCACGCAGTGTATATTCAGAGTTCAGATCACAATTGTTTTACTTCTTTTGCTAGCTTAGTGTTGGTCAGGGTGAGCAGGCAGCATGTCAGCAGAAGAGTATGGAAAGCTGACAAGGAGCCAGCTGAGGGAGATGTACCAGGCTAGGGTACTGGTGCATGGAAACCTGACTAAAGCAGACCTGATTGCAACCTTGGTTACAGCTGCATCAGAAAGCAGCAGCCTGGAGGACAATCAGACTGACAGTGGAGATATAAAATCCTCAGAGAATGGACAGCTCAACCTTTTGGCAGTGGACATAAAAATCCAGCTGGAGCTAAAGAGACTTGAGTTGGAAGCCATGTGTATGGAACTAGAAGCAGCCAAAAAAATGAGGAGTTTACAAGCTGAGGAAAATGAATGGCAGAGGAGGCATGAGAGGGGAAATAATGACTCTTCACCAGAGTCATGGAGCTAATGGGGAAGGGAGTGGCTGGTCCCCAGAAGCACCAAAGGTCAGTAAATTTCTTCCACAGTTTAAAGCGGGGGATAATTTTGATAGCTTCATTCATATGTTTGATCAGGTATGTAAACAGTATGAAGTTGACCAAGGGCTCTGGGTACGGTTCCTGATCCCCTTACTCCATGTTAAAGCTGTAATTTCTTTAGCAAAAATGCATGACAGTGACTGTTTTGATTATACTGCTGTAAAAAGACATTTATTAGAATGTTTTAAGCTAACACCTGAAATGTATAGGAAAAAGTTTGTGAGCATAGACGCAAGGCAGATGAAAATGTATGTGAACTGAGCACTTATTTTCATAGCTGGGTGAGTGGATGTCAGGTCACCACTTTTGTAGGGCTGGCAGGCCTTTTAGTAAGGGAAGAAGCCCTTAGCAGTTTGCCTGAGGACATGAGGATCTGGTTAGCTGATAGTGTGCTACCTCAGAAGAGTTGGGGAAGAAGGGAGACCTACACCTAGCAAGCAGGGCAGTCCTGCACAAGAAAGGGAGCCCCAGTACTGCTCATGCATCTAAAGGAACCCATGGTGGGCAGCACAGACTGCCCCAACAGAATCTGCCAGTAGCAGGGGAAGCCACTAGTCCAGGTACACATCCAGTTGCTAGGGTTAAATGTTTTGAATGCAACCAGTGGGGCCATGTGGCATACAAATGTCCATGGAGGCAAGGTGGGGAAACAAAAGTGAGGAGCCAGTAAGTGGGAAAGACAAAATGCCAATAGTAAGTCTTGAGACAACAGGGGTATGGAACTACCATCCTGCAAATGTCCTGAGAGGGAAGGATTTGGATAAGGCAGTACTATGTACTTATGCAGTTACATGCAGTGAGGCTAGGAGACAACCATGTGGGTCTGGTAACCTGGGTGAGACCCAGACAGACTACATACTTGCAGCCAGGACTGCTGAGGTGGTTACGTCAGGGAGTGAGCTACGCTGTATCAGTGAGAGTGAATGTGAGCCACAGCTGCTTGTGGGTACTGATGTTCCCTTGGACAGGGTAACTGCAAAGGTAGAGGTGAGTAGTAGAACCCAGGCTGACAGTGAGGCACCGCTGTCAGAGGATGCCAGACTTCCTGTGGAAGGGGAGCTGGGAAGGTTTACAAGGAGAGACTTGAGACAGGCTCAGCTCTCAGACCCTACATTGCAAGGCCTGAGGCAGGTAGCTAGGAAGGCACCTGATTCTCAAGGGAAGGGGGACTCTGTATACTGGAACAAAGGGTTACTGTACAGAGAGTAGACCCCTGAGGGAGGGCTAGAAGGTGAGAGAGTACAGCAGTTGATAGTGCCTAGAGATTACCGTCTGTCATGTCTAGCCATAGCCCATGATATTCCCTTTGCATGTTATATGGGCATAAAACATACAAAAAGGCGTATTATGCAAAATGTCTATTGGCCTAGAATGTCCAGAGATGTTTCTGGGTACTGCAGGACCTGTGAGTAGTGCAAAAAGGTAGGCAAGGCAGGAGACAAGGTGAGAGCTCCTTTGATGCCTTTGCCTGTGATTGAGGAGCCATTTCAGAGGGTAGCTATGGATATTGTGGGTCCTCTGAGTACCGCAAGTTCCACAGGGATAAAGTATATCCTAGTCATTGTAGATTATGCTACACGATACCCTGAGGCAGTGGCTTTGTCCTCCATTGAGGCCTAGAAGGTGGCAAATGCTTTGCTAGAGATGTTCAGCAGGGTAGGTTTCCCAAAGGAAATACAGTCTGACAGAGGTGCCAATTTTATGTCAGACCTGCTGGCTTGTCTGTGGAAGTCCTATGGGGTGAAGTACATGAAGACCACCCCCTACCGTCTCCAGACTAATGGTCTTGTTGAGAGGTTAAACTCTACAATCAAGTCCATGCTACGCACATTTGCAGATCAGTTTAAGAGAGAGTGGGACAAATATTTGCCCCATCTGTTGTTTGCTTACAGAGAGGTTCCCCAGGAATCCACAGGTTTTTCACCCTTTGAGTTGCTGTATGAGCATAGGGTGAGGGGACCTCTAGATTTAATTCAAGATGAGTGGGAAGGTGAGTGTGAGTTTCACAAGGAGTCTGTTGTGACATATGTCCTGAACCTCAGGACAAGGATCAAGGAACTCATGGGCCTGGCCCAGGAGACCCTGGCAGAAGCACAACAGAAAATGGTGTGGTATGACAGGAATGCTCGAGCTAGAGAGTATGCTGTAGGGCAGCAGGTGATGGTTCTCATTCCTGTCAGACACCACAAATTGCAGGCAGCTTGGGAGGGACCCTACAAGGTGGTAAGAAAGGTAAGTGATGCTAACTACATGGTGGAAGTGCTAGGCAGATGGCAGAGGCACAAATTGTACCATGTTAACATGACGAAACCTTACCATGATAGGGAGGCCCTTGTGCTGAGCATTTGCAGTGGATTGCAGGAGGAGTCTGAGGGAGATCTGGGGACTGATCTCCTCAGTGAGGCTTGGGCTGACACCTCGGTGGAAGGGGTAGCAATGTCCCAGCAGCTACCTCCTACCCAGGTTCGAGAAATTCGAGCACTGCTGCAGGAGTTTAGGGACACGTTCACCGGGAAACCAAGGTACACCTACCTTGTGTAGCACCAGGTGGATACAGGACCCCAAAGGCTTATCAGGCAGGCCCTTACAGGGTGCCTGATAAAGTCAAACAGACTCTGAAGGAAGATATACAGGAGAGGTTGATTCAAGAGTCCAACAGTCCCTGGGCCTCATCAGTGGTGTTGGTGCCAAAGAAGGATGGCTGCACCAGGTTCTGTGTGGATTACAGGAAATTAAATATTCACACAGAGTCAGATGCTTACCCCATGCCTAGGACATATGAGGCCCTAGAGCAGCTGGGTGGGGCTAAGTATCTTACAACCATTGATCTTATCAAGGGTTACTGGTAGGTGCCCTTGACTCCCAGTGCTAGAGAGAAGTCAGCCTTTGTGACTCCTTTTGGCTTTTATGAGTTCACTGTTCCAGTGGTGAGCAAGGGAGCAGCCAGCCCCAGACTGACTGTGATCTTTGTGTGCACTTAAGGGAAATTGTACCTTACTGCGTGTATTAGTTATCCTTTTCTCTTCTTTGAGATGTCCTCTCTGGTGTTAGTGGTGAGGACTAAGGCTCCTTGATCGCTGGGTCAGGGCACGGTTGTCACATATATATCAAATTCTATTTGACTAGGCTGGCAGCCTTTGCCCCCCCCCACCCCCCCCCCCGGGGAACTCAAGCAAGTTTTCCCAGTGCCCCTTGAGAAACATAGCTTGAGAGTGTCAGGTCTATTTGGGTGTACCTCACACCATTCCCTGTCTTGAGAGCCCATCTGCATTGGCATTGCTACTCCCACTGCGGTGCTGCAATGACATATCATATGCTTGAAACCCCAGAGTCCATCTTAGCAACTTGGTATTTTGCTGACTGGCTCTGTTTAACCATGTTAGAGGGTTGTGATCTGTCATCACAGTGAATTTTCTTCCATAGAGATAAGGCTGAAGTTTTTGTAGTGCCCACACTATGGCTAGACATTCCTTTTCTACCGCTGCATAGCATTCTTCCCTGGGTTGGATCCTACGACTGAGATAAACCACTAAGTGCTCTTCTCCCTCTGAAGAAATCTGGCTAAATACAGCCCCCACCCCATAGTTTGAAGCATCCACCTGCACAACAAATTCGTTGCTGTAGTCTGGACTGGCTAACACAGGGGGTCCTCCCAAAGCTTCCTTAAGCTTCTGAAATGCCTGCTCACATGCTGGGGTACACACTACCTTATCTGGCCTGTTCTTCCTTGTCAGGTCTGTGAGGGGAGCAGCTATGGTACTATAATTGGGAACAAACTTTCTGTAGTACCCTGCTGTCCCTAAGAATGCCCTCACCTGCTTTTTGGTAACAGGTGCAGGCCATGCCTGAATGGCTTCCACTTTGGCAGGTTCTGGCCTTATCTTACCACTCACCACTCTATGTCCTTGGTAGGAGACCTCTGCCATACCCACCTGAAATTTGCTCAGCTTAATGGTCAACCCTGCTCTCTGTAGTCTGCCCAGCACCTCCCTGACATGCTGATGGTGCTCATTCCTGGAATGGCTGTAGATAGCAATATCATCCATGTAAACAAGCAAACCCTCTTGCTCCTGCTAAGATATGATCTACCAGCCTCTGGAAAGTCACTGGGGCATTCTTCATCACAAAGGGCATCTTTGTGAACTCATTACAAGCCAAACATAAGTCACAAAGGCTGACTTCTCCCTAACACTGGGAGTCAAGGGCACCTACCCCTTGGTAAGATCAATGGTTGTAAGATACTTAGCCCCACTCAGCTGCTCTAGGGCCTCATCTGTCCTAGGCATGGGGTAAGAATCTGCCTCTGTGTGACTATTTAATTTCCTGTAATCCACACAGAACCTGGTGCTGCCATCCTTCTTTGGCACTAGTACCACTGAGGAAGCCCAGGGACTGCTGGACTCCTGAATCACCCCTAGTTGCAGCATCTCCTGTACCTCTACCCTCAGAGACTGTTTGACTCTCTCAGGCACCCTATAAGGGCCCTGCTAGATAGGCCTTTGGGGTCCTGTATCCATCTGGTGCTGCACCAGGTGGCTGCTCCCTGGTTTCCCAGTGAACATGCCCCCAAACTCCTGCAACACTGCTCGGATTTCTTGAACCTGGGTAGGAGATAGCTGCTGGGACACTGCTACCTCTCCCACCGAGGTGTCAGCCCGAGCCTCACTGAGGAGATCAGTCACAAGATCTCTCTCAGACTCCTCCTGCAATCCACTGCAAATGCTCAGCACAAGGTCTTCCCTAGCATGGTAAAGTTTCATCATGCTAACATAGTACAGTTTGTGCCCCTGCCATCTTCCTAGCATTTCCACCATGAAGTTAACATCACTTACCTTTCTTACCATCTTGTAGGGTCCCTCCCAAGCTGCTTGCAACTTGTTGTGTCTGACAGGAATGAGAATCATCACCTGCTGCCCTAGAGCATACTCTCTAGCTCAAGCATTCCTGTCATACCACTCCTTTTTCTGTTGTTGGGCTTTTGCCAGGTTCTCCTGGGACAGGCCCATGAGTTCCCTGAGTCTTGTCCTGAGGTTCAGGACATATGCCACATCAGACTCCTTGTGAGACTCACACTCACATTCCCACTCATCTAGAATTAAATCTAGAGTTCTCCTCACCCTATGTCCATACAGCAACTCAAAGGGTGAAAAGCCTAAGGATTGCTGTGTAACCCCTCTGTTAGCAAACAATAGATGGGGCAAATATTTGTCCCACTCACTCTTAAACTGATCTGTAAATGCCCATAGCATGGACATGATTGTAGAGTTTAACCTCTCAAAAACACCATTAGTCTGGGGATGGTAGGGGGTGGTCTTTATGTTCTTCACCCCATAGGACTTCCACAGACAAGCCAGCAGGTCTGACATAAAATTGGCACCTCTGTCAGACAGTATTTCCTTTGGAAAACCTATCCTGCTGAAAATCTCTAACAAAGCATTTGCCACCTTCTCGGCCTCAATGGCGGACAAAGCCCCTGCCTCAGGGTATCGTGTAGCATAATCTACAATCACTAGGATATACTTTTTCCCTGTGGAACTTGGGGTACTCAGAGGACCCACAATATCCATAGCTACCCTCTGAAATGGCTCCTCAATCACAGGCAAAGGAATTAAAGGAGCTCTCAAATTGTTTCCTGCCTTGCCTACCTTTTGGCACTGCTCATAGGTCCCGCAGTACCCTGTTACATCTCTGGAAATTCCAGGCCAATAGAGGTTTTACATAATATGCCTCTTTGTACGTTTTATGCCCATATGACCTGCAAAGCGAATATCATGGTCTATGGCTAGAAACACCAAATGGTACGCTGTAGGCACTACCAACTGCTGTACCTCTCACCTTCTAGCCCTCCCTCAGGGGTCCACTTTCTGTAAATTAACCCTTTGTTCCAGTATATAGATTCCCCCTTCCCTTGAGAATCAGATGCCTCCCTAGCTACCTGCCTCAAACCTTGCAATGTAGGGTCTGAGAGCTGAGCCTGTCTCAAGTCTCTCCTCGTAACCCTTCCCAGCTCCCCTTCCACAGGAAGTCTGGCATCCTCTGACAGCAGTGCCTCACTGTCAGCCTGGGTACTACTACTCACCTCTACCTTTCAGTCTCACTGCTACAGCAGTTTTCACTCCCTGAAGTAACCAACTCAGCAGTCCTGGCTGCAAGTATGCAGTCTGTCTGGTTCTTCCCTCTGGCTACTAGACCCACATGCTTGTCTCCTAGCCTCACTGCACGCAACTGCATGCAACTGCAAAAGTACATAGTACTGCCTCATCCAAATCCATCCCTCTCAGGACATCTGCAGGATGGTAGTTCCATACCCCTGTTGTCTCAAGACAACCTACGATTGGCATTTTGTCATTACCACTTACTGGCTTCCTCAACTTTGGTTCCCAACCTTGCCTCCGTGGACATATGTATGCCACATGGCCCCATTGGTTGCATTCAAAACATTTAACCCTAGCTACTGGATGTATACCTGGAGTAATGGCTTCCCCTGCTACTTACAGATTCTGTTGGGGCAGTCTGTGCTGCCCACCATGGGTTCCTTTAGACCCATGAGCAGTACTGGGGGTCCCTTTCCTGTGCAGGGCTGCTCTGCTTGCTGGGTATAGGTCTCCATTCTTCCCCAACTCCTCTGAAGTAGCACACTGTTTATCAGCTAACCAGATCCCCATGTCCTCAGGCAAAGTGCTAAAAGCTTGCCCTCTTACCAAAATGTCTGCCAGCCCTTCAAAAGTAGTGACCTGATATCCACTCACCCAGTTATGAAAATAAGTGCTCGGTTCAACAACATATTCACATACATTTTCATCTGCCTTGCATCTTTGCTCACAAAACTTTTTCCTATACATTTCAGGTGTTAGCTTAAAACATTCTAATAAATGTCTTTTTACAGCAGTATAATCAAAACAGTCAGTGTCATGCATTTTTGCTAAAGAAGTTACAGCTTTACCATGGAGTAAGGGGGTCAGGTACCATACCCAGAGCCTTTGGTCAACTTCATACTCTTTACATACCCGCTCAAACATATGAATGAAGCCATCAAAAGTATCCCCCTCTTTAAATTGTGGAAGACATTTACTGACCTTTTGTGCTTCTGGGGTCTGGTTACTCCCTTCCCCATTACCTCCATGACTCTGGCAAAGAGTCAGCATATCCCTCTCATGCTTTCTCTGCTGTTCCTGGTTTTCAGCTTCTAGGCTCCTCATTCTCTCAGCTGCTTCTAGTTCCATATGCCTGGCCTCCAACTCAAGTCTCTTCAGCTGCAGTTGGATTTTTAAGTCCACTGCAGAAAGGTTGAGCTGTCCATTCTCTGTGGATATTGCATCTCCACTGTCAGTCTGATTGTCCTCCAGGTTGCTGTTTTCTGATGCAGCTCTAACCAAGGCTGCAATCAGGTCTGCTTTAGTCAGATTTCCATGCACCAGTTCCCTTGCCTGGCACATCTCGGCCAGCTGGCTCCTTGTCAGCTTTCCATACTCTTCTGCTGACATGTTGCCTGCTCACCTTGACTAACACTAAGCTAACAAAAGAAATAAAACAATTGTGATCTGAACTCTGAGTATACACTGCGTGGCTGCTTTAAAGTACAAAACACTTTTAGAGATCACTGTAATAAACTACAGGAATTTGCTCTACCCACACCACTACAAGCCAATTAGTATGTGAAGTAGATCCCACCACTGCCAAACACTTGTGATGACCGTGGCCTGGCCCAGCAATCAAGGAGCCTCAATCCTCACCACTAACACCAGGGAGGTCATCTCATAGAAGAGAAAAGGGAAGGATAACTAATACACACAGTAAAGTACAATTTCCCTTAAGTGCACACAGAGATCACAGTCAGTCTGGGGCTGGTTGCCCCCTTGCTCACCAGGTCCCCAATAAGACTCCCACTGGCACAGCTATACAGTCCAGATCTCAGACTTGCTGGGCAAGCTAAAACCTCTAGTACCCTCTCTGTCCAACCAGTGCTTCATGTCCCTGCCAAGTAGCTGACACAACACACACACACTTTGAGATAAGTATTTATACAACTTCACAGATACACCTGGGAAAGGTTGACACAGATTCTCCAGCTGTGCCCCTTTACCCAGACCATACAGTAGTAATCCCTGCCACCACCCAGCTAATAATATCAGCTACTAAAAGGCCCTTAAAAGGGTGTCCAATTATTACTGTGCAATATTATTATCCAACGGTAATGTGACTATACAGTCTAGGCTTACTTTAGAGTGGCCTATTACAATAACCTCTATAAATATGCAATGTACTCTAGAGCTTATCTCTACACAAACCAGCCACAGGTAGAAGGTTTTAAGAATATTTAATAATAAATAATTAAAACACAAGATAAAACTACTACACCACAGAGATATCTAAGAGTCCAGAGATCACAAAGAAACTTAAAATAATACAGTAGGACAGGTCTTATTTCAAAGAAAAATGCCTAATTAATCATTACTAGCTTTAACTATTCCTACAAGAAATCACACTGCTAGAAACTTACATGTGAGCTTAGGCAGAGTGCTGAGTTAGATATCCAAGATCAAAATGCTCTCAGTCTCTTGTGAGAAATAGTATTTAAACATTATTAACAAACATGTTTCTAAGGCCCTCCCAAATTACATAATTTTTGACACTTAGGTTTTCCCAGTATTCATATTGCATCATCTAAACATCTGATCTGAGTTCTCAGGCCACAGACTGCATTATTTATCAATCTGACACTTGCTCAGAAACTTACAAGAATACAAGGCATTTCACATGTATATTCTAACAGAAACCAGAGCAATAAAGCACATTCCACATCTAAATTATGGTCATAAACTTTAGCCTTAAAATAATGGGCATGAAACCTTCATCCAGATGCACTGGAGCTGAATTCTACCATGAAAGGGTCACAGCATGCTTCACTGGGCCAGTAGAATGCAATGTTGTCACATATTTTGCAGTTCCACATTTCACAGTATTCTTTTGCACTTAAGAAACATGCTGTATTTTACATTTATTTACAAATGCCAGAATTATATATCAAATTCTATTTGACTAGGCTGTCAGCCTTCGCCCATCTCTCCCCAATCATCACACAACTATGCTCCTAGTCAGGCATTTCTGACTGTCCACATACCTATTAAATCTGCTGGGCATTGTCTGTACTCGTACCTTGTTGCTAAAGCCTGGAACTCCTTATCTCTATCTATCAGGTAAATACCCTCCCTCCCTCCCATCCTTCAAAACCATTCTCAAAGACTTCCTGGCCAAAAGCTGTCTCTGTTCATCTCAACATCAGGATAAACTATAACCCTAAATGTGAACAAATGCCTAGTCACTCTCCCTTCTTCACTGACTTCCTTACTTCTATCAATTTCTGTTCTTGGGCTTTTTCTCTAAACATACCACAAGCCTGCTTTTCTCTCACAGTGTATTGCAATTCCTGTTTGTAGTATTCTAACTTACCGTTAATTTCTCTATAAACTGGCAAACATTTCTTTAACTATTAAAACATTGTCATATAACTTGTATCTATTCTTAACCAATGTTTTCATATTATGTCTAATTTGGTATAACTATTTAAACTGTATTTGTTTTTTGTATTATTTTTAAAGACTGTAAAATTATTTTTCTTAAAATGCTTTGTAATACTTTGAAGCATTTCTCTCTATGGCTCCTCCTACCCTGCTGGACTTTCCAAGTAATCAAACTTCAATAAATCAATAAATAAATTAACTTATTTCTTTGTATCACCTGAACAAGAACTACAACTGCACTTGCAGATTTTTAATTAATTGACTTTGCCTGTTTCTGCTCATGGATTTCTGTTTCATTTTAACTTATATTAAGTACTTTCCTTAACAAACAGGTTTCCTTCTCTTGGTATCGCATTGCTCAGCCAGTGTTGTACAGAAAATCAAACAAAGAGGTGTTACAAAGGGCCGATTGCAGGATTTATGGTCATCTTTAACTGGCCTTGTAGGAGAAGGCAGGAGAATAAGGTTAATCTAGGTATGTGAGTTACTGCCATCACCTTAATACTAATCAAGGTACGTTATGCCTGAGCTCTTATGTTAAGGTCATATACTAATGAATAAGCTTTCCTTTCTTCATGTTTATTCATTTGCAACCATACTTAAGGGCAGCTTGACTTTTCTTTGAAATTGTAGCTCTGCTAATGCCAGAAATCTTCAGATGACCTTACATTCCTCATAGCCATTCATATTAAATTGGAATGGGAAGTTCTGTAGTTCAAAGTAACTAGTTTGGTTGCACTTCTCAGTCATTTGCAGGATTAATTATTGTTTTCAATCAGTGTGGTCACTTACATCATGTCTGCTACTGAGTTCTTGACTGTTGAAGTGGTCTTTTACTCTTACATTCCCCTTTCATCTGTCTCACCACAGTCAACAAACTTCATAGATGTACTGTTTCATTCACATGTAAAATAAAAAGAAAATGTGACAAATGGTTTCACACTGATACAAGAGGCAAGGCACGGAAAAGATTAACCACATATTTGCTGTGATTACAAAAAGGAAGGAGTCAACAAATGCTGATACAGCAGAGGCTATGATAATGTGTGTGTGTGTGTGTGTGTGTGTGTGTGTGTGTGTGTGTGTGTGTGTGTGTGTGTGTGTGTGTGTGTGTGTGTGTGTGTGTGTGTGTGTGTGTGTGTGTGTGTGTGTGTATGTGTGTGTGTGTGTGTGTGTGTGCGTGCATGCATGTGTGTGTGTGTATGTATATATATATATATATATATATACACACACACACACACACACACACACACACACACACATATATATATATATGCATATATATATATGTGTGTGTGTGTGTGTGTGTCTGTTATTATATATATATATATATATATATATATATATATATATATATATATATATATCTATACACATACATATATGTTTATGTATGACAGATTCATTTTTTCAAACAACAATATTTGTTATACTGCTTGATAAAAAATTCCATTAGATGAATATTAATTAATTTTAGGATAGTCTTTACATTTTATAATCCCGCGGTAGTGGTGCTGCTGTAACGTTGTCGCCTCACAGCAAGACGTTGTCCCGTTCGATTCTCAGCTAGAGCATCTTCTGTGTGGAGGCATGCGTGAATGGGCATTTTATGCAATTATCATTATAATCATAAAAAATGTACTTGTCCCCAGTACCTTAAAGGAGATTTTGTTTCAGACTTGTATGCTTTTTAGCAGGTAGAAAAATAACCACAGAGAAGTGTAAAATAATAATATACTTCAAACATCTGAAAAAAAAAACAATGTTTTAGCAAGGAAAATTAAAATGGTAAGCTGCTTGCTATTCTACTCATAACTCAGTATGCAAATTTAGTAAATATTGCTGACTAATATTTAGTCCATAGCAGTAAAAAAAAAATACCTCTATCAGAAAATATGTATGAGAGATGCACTGCTCATGTTTCTTTTGGTGAGAGCCCAAAAGATAATCAGTTTCATTACCTCAAAATAATTTTTTGGTTGATTTTCATAAACTCACACTGGTTATCTTCTTTCTGATGTTTTCTTGCACAGTGTTCATCAGTTGTGCACCTGGTATTGAGAGAACAAGTGAGGCTCTCACATCACTTGAAAAATTATGCTGTCAGCAAAGCATGCTTGTTGTAAAAAACTACTACTACTATAGCCTGATATACATCCAACTACAGTCAAGATAAGGCCTAGAAATAATACTAAAATGAGAACTGAGTCCATAATTTTAAACTCCTTAACCCTCACTAATCCAGCAATGGCTGCATTCTTCTGTTTGCTCATTGCCTCTGCATCTACCACATCTACCCCATTTTATTTTGTATTGTTCTTTATGATTTTCCTCATGGTTTATTCAACATGTGGAAAAGAACTCTAGCATTTTACTCATGTAATTCTGTCTCTGGACATCTAGCCTGCAGATATGTGCTGGATCCATGTCCCACCCATGCTTGAACATAAGGGGCATTCAGAAAAACAAATCCTATTTTACAGCAAACTGCATAGTTTTGTGGACAATTAAAGTCACAGAGAGAGATGACTGGCCTGTCATCCAGAATAGTTATTTCCTCTCTTTTGCTTAGTAGTAAATAGTACAGACAGTGATAAAGGAATACAGAACACAGAACTTGTAAAATCTACCATTCTTTTATCTATTTAATTTTTGCTGTAGTTAAATCTTAATTAGATAGTCAAGATCAATACATAATCCTCAAAATCTACAAAGGGAAGAAAACACATTTTTAGTTACTTAATCTTTCTTTCTTTTGTAATTTTTCAGTAACTTTTCTATTTTCCCAGTATATGACACAGTAGAGGTAGAAAACTGTTATTACATGAACCAGATAAACTGCATTTTTTATAAAATGTTTGCAAGTACCGATGGCACCATACCACTGTAGAAGGACCGCAAACCTGCACTTTTTTTTTTTTTATGTTATTTTTTTTTTTATTTATTTATTTGGATATTACCAAAATTGCTGGCTATCAGCAATATCCACAAGTCCCTTCTTGACATTATTCTTTCATTTTTTCCCAGCACGTTCCTGAACTAACCCTCACAAACTAGGCCATCACAACCAGATACCAGCATAGAAATCTTACTTCAAATGGGAAGGCAGGCAGAAAAAAAAATAAGGGCTTCCCAGCATGGTACCATTTCAAGGCCAGTTGAGTCCATCCTACAGTCTATCTCATCCGAAACTCACAATACTACACCAGAGTCATCAGCCCCCACCGGGAACTGTCAGTACTTGTCTGTAAACTCATATCTCTCAACTGTCCCTGATTTTCAGGGATGTCCCTGATTTTGACTCAAATTTTAGCTCTGTCCCTCTTAATCCTTCCTAAAACTAGTGACTTTTGGAGGAAAGGTGGTGAATTACACTTAATGAATAATGACAATAATTAAGAATTATATACTTCTTTTACTTCAGAAAATGTGTATTAATTCATATGCTTTGATTCTGTCAATGTTTCAAGTTAATAGCACTAATATTTTAAAAGTGTCCCTGATTGTCCCTGATTTTTTCTTGACTTGTCCCTGATTTTGTTGAAATTTGTGCCCGATTGGTTGAGAGGTCTGACTCCACACACAACCCAGGATATATCAGCTGGCAAAAATGCCACTCCCTCCCTATCTCCCCAGCGAAATCCTCAGGAGCTGGGTTTGCTAATTGATTCTGGGTTACCCAAGTCACAATCAGGGCTCCATCTGGAGTAGTGCTGTTCTGAAATCTCAAATCAATGACTGCTGAACATGTACATATCACCTTACCATAGTCACAATTAATGCATGTTCTTATATATGTATGCATGTATCGATGATATCAAGTGGTTCCATTAGACTAAAAATGTCACATTTACAGAAGCAGATTGGGACTAAAATGTAAGTTAATTGATATGGTAAGAAATCATATGATGCAATATCTACTTCTATATATGCAATATATACAGTAGTAGATGCACACATCACAAAATTCCATCAATATAATATAATTTGGCACATGAAACAACCCATAAAATGCAACCATAAAATATGCACAATGTCAAATTAAAACAAGGACAAATAAACATCTCAAACTAATCATGATATGTGCAGAAAGAGTAAGCGGTGATAAAGGCAATAGGGATGACAGACTAGAAAACAATTAATAGATGCCTGAGAATGTTGAGATAAGGGAAGATTGTGGATATGGTAAATGAAATGCACATTCTTAGAAGTGTGCTGTTCAGGTGGCAGTCTAGCAAAAAATATGGCCTTGGGAGAAAAGAATTATGAACTAAGAAGGGGCAGAGCAATGTTATGAGCAGGAACCAATAAGCAACCAAGATTAACAACATACATTTAGAGATTATTCCACAGTGACTCAAAACTGAATAGTCAGTGTTATTCATCAGATTACGCCATCAGATAATGGAGACACTCAGAATGCAAAGAAAGGAAAATCACAGATGTAACACTTAAGTAAGGAGTTAACAAGATGCTGTATCAAATACTGAACTGTCCATGCATAATGTTTTGTATACATCTTCACTTGTGTTGTGTAAACCCTTAATAAATAAGTAAAATAACAGTTAGACAAAACTGTTTACCTTTAGTAAGAGATATTACTAAATCAACTTAACTTCTACTATCCTGTTACAGTACGTATTATAAATATATGAAAGTTAGGAAGAAGCAGGAAAACAGTGTTGAATGGTAGCCACATATGTTACCTTTTTTATGTAATATGTGAAAAATCATCATTGTGACAACTAATGCAATGCAATGCAATGAATTGGCATACTTATAGGACATATAGTATTTGAAGTATCTCCATTCCCAAGTAAATTTCCTGCCTCTTGTTGATATCAATGGCAAGATGAAAAGGGGAATTAAGCAATAATTTTTGAGACCACCGAGTACATGTAATGATGTTTTAGATGCTTTCCTAATTTCAATATTTACTTTCCATTACCCAAAATAAGTCTTTAAAAGCAAATACTATGGATTATTTGCAAAAATAAGCAAATAAAAGAAAGAAGGGGTATACTTATTAAAGTATAACGTATATGTGTCCATTTTTTTCTTAAAACAATCACAACATTCAATCTGATAAATATTCAAGGATACTCAAAAATTCCAATTGTAAACTTCCAAGTCAAGTGACATAATCCTGAGTGTCTTAGGCAAGTCGAGTGCCATGGCTGATCTGTGGTCTATAACAAAGTACTTGCCTCAAATCTAATAATACAGTAACCAGTGACTGACATTGTGTTGTTTGGGTTTTTTCATCAGGCTACAAACACACAATGAATTTCACCTCAACCACTGAAAGCAGAGCTGTTTGTTTCCCATAGTCAAATTCAGTCAAATGAGACATTATAGTTGAAAGTATTCTACTTATCAAAATAAAAGTACCTATACTGTCCCTCGGCAAATTTGAAGTAAAAAAGGTTTACAGACGTTAGCACAGTATCAGTGCTAGTGCTCTCTTCCCTCACCTCATTGCGCATCTGACTGTAGTTTTACTGAACAAGGAATGTGATTTTATTGTTTTGTTTTGTTTTTTAAAGAGACAATATATAAGGCTAGGATTCAATTGTGAGATTTCAGAGATAGAAGATAATATGGTTGACTAAAATGTCATACACTTTTGAAACTGAAACATAAAGCATAAAAGCAGAAGTATTGCATTTGGGCAGCTTTTGCATTAGATGTCCCTTACAATTTAAGAAAAAAATCAAAAAATCCTAACTGTAACTCTGTAGTACACAACCCAACAACTTTTTGCCTTATACAATGCAACCAGCCTGCATATTAACTGAAGTTCATTGGACATCGCTGCGCCTTACCGATGGTAAGCAAAATATGGCAACCTTCAGTCACACCCAGACACTTCACTTGCCTAAACTAAATATATGTACTTGCATTATGTTATTATACACTTTTTATACCAAGTGGATCAATTTTGTTTTTCATTGAGAAGCACATTGGGTCATTTCTGAAAAAAAAAAGGATAATTATATCTTTTGTGAGAAGATGAGAAATTAATCTGTTGAAAATATTATCAATCTCCTTTCAATGCACTTAAATTCTTGTTTAGAATATTTGCTACTGGTCATATTCCATAAGACTTGCTCTCAATGCAAGTGAGTTACACTGGTGTAAGACCAACCTATAGAGCAGAAGAGGACTTAAGTATCTCACTCACACTGATAAAAAGTCTTTTGAGTTCAGGTATTATGTATCCTTCATTGGTGAGGAGTAGAATGTAACCTGAACTCCAAGGCTGCACACATGAAGGCTACTTGCTTTTGAAAAACTGACTTTGAAGTTTATTGATTTGTGTCAACTGTCCTACCCATCCTTCCTTACGGTTCACACACAAGCAGCCCTGCAGCACCTTAGTAATACGTGCTGTCCCTGTCTATAAACCTGACTATGTCTGTGATACTAACTAACACAATGCAATAGCAACACCTTAGTAATGTGTACTGTCCCTATCTGTAAACCTGACCATCCCTCTAACAGTAACATCATGCAATAGCAACATCTTAGTAATGTGTACTGTCCCTATCTGTAAACCTGACCATCCCTCTAACACTAACACCATGCAGTAGGAAAATCCCATCTGCAGCACTACCACTACATAAGACAACTTGGAAGCAAACTGCATATAACAACTCACATGCAGGACAATACAAGCTTAACAAGCCAACACTCACACATATACACACATACTACCTCTTTTTTCCCCGTTTTTAGCCCTTACTCCAACCATAATCTCTAATCACTCATATACACACTCTTATTTCCTAAAGCATTAAATTTTTGGTATATCCAAAAGTTTCAGCACTATATATAAAAACCCGCACTTACCTTCTACAATCCATATTCCTCCATGTGGCATATGCAGCACCAAACAACACTGTACTTGATAAAGCATGACAAAGAGTGCATCTGGCAACTTATACATGCATGGAAATCATTAACAATAAAGGATGTTCAACTAACAGACAGTGGTATATATAGATTGTTTTAATTTGTACTGATGATTTAAATAGTGAAACTTATCTGCAGTAAGGCAGCTGCTGGTTACCATTTTGGAAGTGCGCCATTTGTGGAATAAAATTCTATGGTGCTCTGGGTGCTGAATCCTTTTCTGTGGATGTTGATACTTTCAGAATCCATACACCATTTACAATGCTTTGTGCTGCTCTGTTCAATCTCTCTCTCTCTCTATCTGTCTATTTATCTGTCTATCTATCTAGCTATCTATCTCTCTATCTATAGACAGATATCCATATGTCTCTCTCTCTCTCTCTCTCTTTCTGTCGCTTTCTCTCTCTCTCTCTGTGTGTGTGTGTGTGTGTGTGTGTGTGTGTGTGTGTGTGTGTGTGTGTGTGTGTGTGTGTGTGTGTGTGTGTGTATACATATAGGTTCATAGGTAAGTACTAGGCTATCTGCCCAAGGGCATTTATAAGCCTAGCCAGAATGTTTTGGCTTTCGCCACCCCCTTAGATTAGTTCCCTGTGCCTCTGTCCAGCAGAGCCATTAGTTCCCTGTGTCACTGTCCAGCAGAGCCACTGCAGTGATCCCTGGGGTAAATTTTCTGTTTCCCATCCACCCGTCAAGGTTTCTCTTGAACAGTGTTAGTGAGGGGCTCTGCCTGATGTATATTGGAATCCTGTTCCAAAGCATGGGGATTCTCTGGGATAGGAATCTATCCCTCCAGCATGTCCAATTTATCGTTGTGGTGAGGTTTATATCTCTAGAGCATGTGGCTCTCCGTGATTTGTTTTTTTTTTTTAGGTGGAGCATGTCCATCAATTCTGGGTTGGACATGGCCTTGTATGTCAGTCAGAGATCACCTCTGAGTAAGCGGTATGCGACCGAGTACAGCTGGAGTTTCTTGAGTCGGGCTGCATAGGGCATCTGTTTGAGGCCAGTAATCCTCTTGGTGAGGTACTTTTGTGGTCTTTACAGCTGTTGCAGATGTCTTGTAAGGTACATCCCAAATGGGGCATTGTATTCTATGATGGGTCTAATGAGTGATGAGTAGAGAGACACAATAACCTCTTTTGTTCTTGATGCAAACCCTTTTGTGATTAGATGGGCCACATAGAAGGATTTTCTAACCACCTTGGCAATATGATTATCAAAGGTGAGATTGCTATCTACTTGGGTCCCCAGATCCCTTATTACATTTTCTGTATTTAGGGGACTACCACCTATGTGGTAGTTTGTGGGTACTTTGTTTTTTTCCAAAGGGGATGACTATGCACTTTTTGGCATTTAGCTTGAGGCCATGATTTTGACAACAGGTATCCGTCTCGGTGAGACCCATCTGGAGGGTGTCTGTATCAGATGGAGAATCAATTATGGCCCCTAGTTTGCAGTCGTCTGCGAACTTGGTCAGCCATAATCCTCCTATGCTTGCCTGTAGCTCTGAGAAGTGTATACCGAACAGGAGGTGTCCTAGGACTGAGCCCTGGGGAATGCCACTTGTAACCGGTTTAGAGTCGGATGTAGAGTCTGCAACACTCACCGTGTGGGTTCTATCCATGAGCCAGTTGGCAACCCATCTCGTGACATAGGGGTTTATGTTCAAGCTGGTGAGCTTGTCTATAATACTAGAATGGGGAATGGTGTCGAAAGCCTTTGAGAGGTGTAGGTAGGCTGTGTGGACTTCCTTCCCCTCATCTAATGCCTTGGTAACCATCTCAAAGAAGTCCACCAGGTTTAGGAGGCATGATCTGCCCTTAACAAAGCCAAACTGGGTTGGGTCTAAGGTTTGGAGGTTCCCAATGTCTCTGTTAATGAGTTCCATGATGATGCATTCCATAGCCTTGCAGACCAGGCTAGTCAGGCATATAGGGCGATAGTTCCTGGGGTCCGTTGTGGCTCCACCTTTGTGGAGTGGGATAACTGTTGCTGTGGTCCACTCTGTGGGTACGTAGCCTGTAGAGAGGCTGAGTTTGAACAGTGTGTTTAGGTGAGGGGTTAGTTCATTTTGGAGCTCTTGTAAGACACAGCCTGGGACACCGTCCAGTCCCACTGAAGCTGTGTTTTTGGCTTTGGATAGGGCTGTTTTAAACTGTGTGTCGGTGATTGATGGGACCCTACATTCCTCTGGTATGGTTATGGGCCCTTTAGGGGGTGAGAGGGGGGTGAAGTTTGCACTAAACTTGTCTGCCAGAATGTTGGCAATATCAGTCGGTTCAGTGTAATTTGTGCCATTCTGCACTAACTCAGAGCAGATCTGAGAGTTTCTATGGCAATGGCTGCATTCTTCTGTTTGCTCATTGCCTCGGAATCTACCACATCTACCCCATTTTATTTTGTATTGTTCTTTATGATTTTCCTCATGGTTTATTCAACATGTGGAAAAGAACCCTAGCATTTTGCTCATGTAATTCTGTCTCTGGACATCTAGCCTGCAGATATGTGCTGGATCCATGTCCCACCCATGCTTGAACATAAGGCGCATTCAGAAAAACAAATCCTATTTTACAGCAAACTGCATAGTTTTGTGGACAATTAAAGTCAC
Organism: Protopterus annectens; assembly: GCF_019279795.1. Taxonomy (NCBI): domain Eukaryota; kingdom Metazoa; phylum Chordata; order Ceratodontiformes; family Protopteridae; genus Protopterus; species Protopterus annectens. The sequence goes on from NC_056749.1 coordinate 324,722,412, forward strand.
AGAGAGAGATGACAGGCCTGTCATCCAGAATAGTTATTTCCTCTCTTTTGCTTAGTAGTAAATAGTACAGACAGTGATAAAGGAATACAGAACACAAAACTTGTAAAATCTACCATTCTTTTATCTATTTAATTTTTGCTGTAGTTAAATCTTAATTAGATAGTCAAGATCAATACACAATCCTCAAAATCTACAAAGGGAAGAAAACACATTTTTAGTTACTTAATCTTTCCTTCTTTCTTTTGTAATTTTTCAGTAACTTTTCTATTTTCCCAGTATATGACACAGTAGAGGTAGAAAACTGTTATTACATGAACCAGATAAACTGCATTTTTTATAAAATGTTTGCAAGTACCGATGGCACCATACCACTGTAGAAGGACCGCAAACCTGCACTTTTTTTTTATGTTATTTTTTTTTATTATTTATTTATTTGGATATTACCAAAATTGTTGGCTATCAGCAATATCCACAAGTCCCTTCTTGACATTATTCTTTCATTTTTTCCCAGCACGTTCCTGAACTAACCCTCACAAACTAGGCCATCACAACCAGATACCAGCACAGAAATCTTACTTCAAATGGGAAGGCAGGCAGAAAAAAAGATAAGGGCTTCCCAGCATGGTACCATTTAAAGGCCTAATGAGTCCATCCTACAGTCTATCTCATCCGAAACTCACAATACTACACCAGAGTCATCAGCCCCCACCGGGAACTGTCAGTACTTGTCTGTAAACTCATATCTCTCAACTGTCCCTGATTTTCAGGGATGTCCCTGATTTTGACTCAAATTTTAGCTCTGTCCCTCTTAATCCTTCCTAAAACTAGTGACTTTTGGAGGAAAGGTGGTGAATTACACTTAATGAATAATGACAATAATTAAGAATTATAGACTTCTTTTACTTCAGAAAATGTGTATTAATTCATATGCTTTGATTCTGTCAATGTTTCAAGTTAATAGCACTAATATTTTAAAAGTGTCCCTGATTGTCCCTGATTTTTTCTTGACTTGTCCCTGATTTTGTTGAAATTTGTGCCCAATTGGTTGAGAGGTCTGACTCCACACACAACCCAGGATATATCAGCTGGCAAAAATGCCACTCCCTCCCTATCTCCCCAGCGAAATCCTCAGGAGCTGGGTTTGCTAACTGATTCTGGGTTACCCAAGTCACAATCAGGGCTCCATCTGGAGTAGTGCTGTTCTGAAATCTCAAATCAATGACTGCTGAACATGTACATATCACCTTACCATAGTCACAATTAATGCATGTTCTTATATATGTATGCATGTATCGATGATATCAAGTGGTTCCATTAGACCAAAAATGTCACATTTACAGAAGCAGATTGGGACTAAAATGTAAGTTAATTGATATGGTAAGAAATTATATGATGCAATATCTACTTCTATATATGCAATATATACAGTAGTAGATGTACACATCACAAAAAATCCATCGATATAATATAATTTGGCACATGAAACAACCCATAAAATGCAACCATAAAATATGCACAATGTCAAATTAAAACAAGGACAAATAAACATCTCAAACTAATCATGATATGTGCAGAAAGAGTAAGCGGTGATAAAGGCAATAGGGATGACAGACTAGAAAACAATTAATAGATGCCTGAGAATGTTGAGATAAGGGAAGATTGTGGATATGGTAAATGAAATGCACATTCTTAGAAGTGTGCTGTTCAGGTGGCAGTCTAGCAAAAAATATGGCCTTGGGAGAAAAGAATTATGAACTAAGAAGGGGCAGAGCAATGTTATGAGCAGGAACCACTAAGCAACCAAGATTAACAACATACATTTAGAGATTATTCCACAGTGAGGCAAAACTGAATAGTCAGTGAAATACTACCTGAACTCAAAAGACTTTTTATCAGTGTAAGTGAGATACTTAGGTCCTCTTCTGCTCTATAGGTTGGTCTTACACCAGTGAAAGGTATGGTATGAGTTATAGCCTAGTAGTGCTGGGGTGCTCTCAGGAGCCTTAAACCAGGTTTCTGTTACTGCACATATGTCGATGTTCTCCATACTGAGGAGTGCCTCGAGTGCGTGCATTTTGAGGTTTAGACTTCTGGCATTGAGTAACATTAACCTCAGTTTTTGGTTACTTGTGCTATTTATGGTGGTGGGTTTGTCTTTTGAGCCTTGCCTAAAAAAGGCACTATGGGAGCGGCAAGAGCCTTGGCCAGTATTCAAAAGCCTAAGGGTAACAGGTGCAAGCCATCTCTTTCAAAACGTGGCTTGTCAAGCATGTCATCCCAGGTGGACAGATACTGGATCCCCTTTGAATGACACCAGAAAGTTATCCAATTGTTGAAATTGATCATTTTTTCTTTATACTGTGGCATCATTCTTGGTGAGGGCAGGATGCTACTCAGGGTCAGGGTCATACCAGCCTGGGCTACATGATCAGAGACCTCTTCCATGTCTCTTTTCATGTAGTCCAGGGAGGTATGTCTCAGGTTATTCACACCAACATGGCAATGACAGAGTTATATTTGTACTTGTTCTTGAGTGACCTGAGTGCTTGTGTTATGTGGCGGATCCTGGCACCTGACAGGCAGCTAACTGTAACCTTCTCCTTGTCCAGCCTAGTTAGTGGGACATCAGTGTGCCTGACTATAGTCACCTATTACTAGTGTGTTGGGTATGTTATTTTGCGTTAAGGGCTGTGATTGTGTGGCAGACTGATTATGCAAAGTATGTGTTTCATGGTTGGTGATGGGGTGTGGAGGTTGCTTGGATGTCTGCTTTGGAGGTCTCTGTTGCTTTTGCAGATTTATATTTAGAGCCTCCGAGTATGTTTTCATGTATTCATGTGTGTTATTTGCCGGTGTTGGTTTATTAGGTCTATGTGAGACTGGTGGTGTGTTGCAAGTATTATCCTTCTCCTCTTGACTGTCAGCTCCAGTCTTGGGTTGAGAGAGCTTTGCCTCCAGTTTGGCTGTATAATTGCATCTCTCACATATATTAGTGTTTGGCGGCAGGAGGAGAGGGTTGTCTGTGTACATGAGGCAGTTGTAACATTGCCTCAAAATGCCTAGATTCACCAGTTGGACTGGAGAGTACACCGGAAACTGCCCTTAGTTCATGCCTGAATAGGTAGAGTAAGCTGTTCTTCTGACTGGCAGGTGGGGACGAATAGAGAGCCTTGTCCTTCTGGACAGTTTAGGGGGGTCTAGTGCTAGGGTTAATTAGTGCTTGCTATGAGTTTTAAGCAAGTGCTTGACTGTGAAATGAATGGTTTGAGTGCTAAAGTTGAAGGTTTGTCTAGTTCCAAGGGGAAAATTGAAAAGTAGACTTTGTGGAGCCGAGAATAATTTAACCCTAGCTACCACTCCTCCAGGGACAGATAGGCTGCTCAAAGATCCCCTCTCTCACAGGTGAACAGAGAAACTTCCTTCTATCCAAGTAAGGTATGGGCAACACAGAAACTTGTAACTCAGCCCTGGATTCAGCAATAACCTGAAAAATGGACTATACTAGTTCAGAAAGGTGGGTAACAAGTATATATGTGTATATGGGTTCACTCTATAACATCGAAATACTGAAATGTCGAATTTCAGTATCTCAAAGCTATAAAGTCGAATGTTTGAAATAGCGAACGTTCATAATTGCGAATTTCACATATGTTGAATATATGTCGAATTTGCGGTTATGAAGTTGCGCTATGTAATGTCCGGGTTTGTGTTTTGGTTGTGCGCGGTGTCGTATATGGATGTAGATGTTATGTCAGGTAAGTGAGTGTTTTGTAAGGGTTTTGAGTGGGAGTTAGAGTGTGTGTGATGGATTGGAGAATGTGCGTGTGTGAGTGAGCTTTTGTGTTGTGTTTGTGCGATCTCGGAGTTAGTATATATAAGTAGGGGTGGGGCACATCCCCTACATAGTGCAGGGCTTGCCTGCTTATGTGTGTGAGTTGTGTATGTGTGTTTTTTTTTGTTTATGTTGTGATGTGGGTGTTGTGTTGTATGTTTAGTGTAGTGTGTGCAGTGTTTTCGGTTATGTGATTTTGCCGTTTTTGTTTGTTGGTGTTTTGTGGATTCGGTTTTATAGTCTCGAGATACTGAAATTTGATATTTCAGCATTTCGAGGTTATAAAGTGAATCCGTGTAGATATATATATATATATATATATATATATATATATATTTTTTTTTTCCAGAAAATAGAGAAGATACAATCAGAACAATACTTTAAATGCACAGAAAAGGCTATCACACTTTAGTGTGTAGCCTATAGCAGTTAAAAAGATTATTTAAACACAAGAATGACTTAATTCAAGTGCAGGCAGCAAATAAGTACAATATGTAGCAATAACAAACTTCTTAAATCACAGATTCACTAAAAAAACTGGCATTTTAGGCAGAATTAGTTAAGACAGCAAGAAAAGCAAAACAATGAAATGATACTTAATCACTCCAAAGTCAGTCTTTTGTCTCTCTGCTGCTGTAGACTCTGCAGAGCACCTGGAAGGCACTTGCTGAGCGGAATACAAGTGCAAAAACTGTGCAAATGCGTTTTTTTATAGCAGGGAAGTGAAAGAGATAGAAATTAGCCCAAAATGGCCAATAAACTACTAACTTCTGGGCTGAAACCACTCCTCCAGGGACAGATAGGCTGCTCAAAGCTCTCCGTTCTCACAGGTGAACAGAGAAACTTCCTTCTATCCAAGTAAGGTATGGGCAACACAGAAACATGTAACACAGCCCTGGATTCAGCAATAACCTGAAAACTGGACTACACTAGTTCAGAAAGGTGGGAAACAAGTATATATTTTTTTTTCAGAAAATAGAGCAGATGCAATCAAAACAACCCTTTACCAAATTAACCAGTTAAAATCTGAAAACGGAGCCCTGTTCCAGCAGTCATCAATCAGACAAGTTCTAACTGCACAGTCCTGCCACTAGGGTACAGAGAAACCTTCTCCAAAACAGATGGCCTGGATCAGTGCACAAGTTATACAAACAAAGCTAGATCCAGCCAGCCTGAATCTAGTCTATGCTACAGCAAACAAGGCGTACCGATTTCAGAAAGAAACAGTTCAAGTAAGCATGCACAATAAGCCTTTAACCAGAAATTCCCAGCTCAGAAGGGAGAATCTAGCCTCTCCTCCCACAAGAGTGCAGACCACAAACCTTCTTAATGTAAAATAACTGGCCTGAAGCCCAAGTGCTTAACCCAGAACTAATACACTTTTAGAATAACAGACACTGAGCCTTCAATCAGCAGTTCCCAACTTAGAATGATGTATGCTACCTGTCCTGCCACAACAGTGCAGACCACAAACTTTCTTAATGTAAAACAACTGGTTTGAAGCCCAAGTGCTTAAACCAAGGACCTTAGAATAACAGTTACAATTTAATCAGGCTACTAACAAGCAGTAATAAAGGCATCAGAATAAATTAATTTGAGTACTTTTAAGAAGAGACAAAAGCAAAATAAGGTAATAAAGTAGGAAGAAACACAATTACAGTAAAGCAGAAGAAGTGCAATTTTTTTTTTGGAGTGGAAGGAAACAGAGCAGATTAAGATACTAAAGGGGAATGTCCTTCCCAAGTGCTCTCTCTGTACACCGCAGAGGAGATGGAACTGGTAGGAGTATCTGAAATTAAAATATAATCTCACTGTACTCAGTTGAGTGAGCAAATGAGATGGGTCCAGGAGGAGTGTGCAAAAACAGATTTACAGCAGGGACAGACAATTCCAAAGCCACCAAGATTAACACCACAACAGGAAACAGGGAGAGGGATGGAGAACTAACTGCAGAGAGACAGAGACACAATATTTACTGAATCAACGACACACAATATTTACTGACTCAAATCTTAAATAAGTGCAGAGAAAAGTATACTTAAATCAGCTTGTGTCCAGTTGATATATGCAGACATGTCTCAGTAGCCAGCAACTCTGATTAAAATGATTACTAGAAATGTAACCAACACAGATTTTAATGCTAGCAGAACCCCCCAGGCTAACTAACACTAACACAGGAAATTCAAAGCACTCTAACAACTTTCAATGAGCCTAGATGGCTACACTTTTTCACATTTTAGGCAACATAACTGCAGAGAGACAGAGATACAATATTTACTGAATCAAATACACACAATATTTACTGACTCAAATCTTAAATAAGTGCAGAGAAAAGTATACTTAAATCAGCTTGTGTCCAGTTGATATATGCAGACAAGTCTCAGTAGCCAGCAACTCCGATTAAAATGATTACTAGAAATGTAACCAACACAGAATTTAATGCTAGCATATATATTTACTATCAAAATGTGGAAAATCAAAATAAATTTCCACCTTTTGATCTAACCGGTTTGCTGTACCAAACTTTCAGAAATGGTAACATGGAATCGACATTTGATCACCGGAAGTTCTAATGTCGAGAGTCTGTGTAATGGTAACATTCCGCCTGCACCCCCCACATCCTCTGCATATTATATATTCCAACTCCGAGATTGCACCACAGTGAGAAAAGGGTACATTTTCCCATCTCTAATGTAGTGTGATATGTTATCAGAATGTTGATTCCACATTAGGAATGCACACAATCATTAACTAATGGGGAGTCGAACATTTTCTGCACTGGCATTATGAAAACTTGAAAACAGCCTTTTAACCTTACAATCTTCTTATAAATGCCAATCTAAATGTTGATAGTAAACCATATATATATATATATATATATATATATATATATATATATATATATATATATATCTATATATATATATATATATATATATATATATATATACATACATACACGGGTTCCTATTACGTGATCGAAAGTATAAAACTTTGAACACCACAAGATCAACCTTGTATGTTCGAAGTTTTATAATTTCAAACACAAAAAAATAAATAAAAAAAAAAAACAGATAGAAAGTAACTGTCATAAGCAGGGGGGCAAGCCCCCCCTACACCCCCCACACCCCCTGCTCTTTAAATATACCAACTCCAAGATCGCACTACAGTGCAGAAAAGGAATATATTACAGCAAGTAGTTGTGTTTCCTGCCATGTTTTAATTTTTTTATTAGGTATTCAGTGTTACTGAACTTCGATGATATGGTGTTGACCATATCGTATTCGAAGTTCAGTAACTTTGAGTATCTAATATAAACCCTACACACACACACACACACACACACACACACACACACACACACACACACACACACACACACACACGCGCACACACGCACACACACACACACACACACACACAAACACATAATGGGAATGTGACTCAATGCCTATGTAACATAATGTTAAAGCAACACGTGACACAATCAGAAAAACAGTTCACCAATGTAACCAAAATAGGCAGTATTCCAATAGAGGCAGTCCAAATTGTAAACCATAAAGTTGCAAATTCAATCCACAGCAATTCGCTTCATACATTTTTATTTGCTCACAAAATACAATAAAGTTGAAGGATTAAGCGCTTTCATCCCATAACAAGAGACTTCATCAAAATCAGTACATAGAGGGCTTAAAACATTTAAATATACCTCTCCATCTAAAAAACACAGCTCATTGGTTGTGTATTTAACAAGATAATTGCCTAATCACCAAAATTTAAAGCTCCAAGGGCACAAATACGACAATCGATTATTTATTTATTTGTTTATGCTATGTAGGTTGTTTAGCATAGTTTCTACATAGTTGTATGTATCCATACCACCATTATTTTTACACTCGTTCTGGTATATAGTATTTATATATGAATGCATATGTATTTCACTCTTTATTTGAGCATTTTAGAAATATAAGTCATGTTTTACTAATCAAGTAAGCCATTTATGTATTTGATTAATGGAGAGATGAAATGACATGTAATTGGCTCTTTAATTCTATAAAATGCATTTTAAATAAGATGGCAGTTAAAAGTCTGATGAAGCGTTTATTTAAATGTGAAAGCGCTTACTGGCCATTTGTATACTTTTTTATGTCCTTAAAATAAAGTTATTTTTGTGAGAGGATGGCTCCGATTGTCGTGTTTGTGCCTTTGGAGGTTTGAATGTATTGGACTGTTTATTTTGCTTTACAAGGGCACTTCATCCTGAGCAGTGTTTTTATCTGTTACCAAAATTTAAAGCTCAAGTTCCCAATATTTTAATCCTTGGAAAAAATGCACCTTAAATTACTACATATAATTGTACATGAATTACAACACATAATATATTAAAACCAATTAAAATATATTAATAAATAAATACATATATTTGTATACATTTAATATGTAATACATGTATGCACATTGTCAAAGGAAAAACAACTTCAAAAAGATCAACACACGGCAGGTTCAGGTTAAGGCACTTTAATCTTGCAGCAAGGAGACAAAAACATGCTAATACAGAGTTTGTCTAACTAGAATCAGGAAGTGAAGCCATTCTTATACATTTCTTACAAGACATTGCCTACTAAGCTGACGTAATAAATCACAAGTTCTTACAATATTATTTCATAGCAGCTGTTTGTCCATGATTTTCTGCTGGCACTATCAAGTTTATAAAAAACTTCCTAAGAAAAACAACGTGGCCTTGGAGACCACCGGTTAGATACAACTTCTCACTATATGATGTTACCATTCAAGGTACTATGGCTAATTCGAGCACAAAGCAAGCACAGATTATAGTTCATTTCTTCAAGCAGTCTTTGTTCAACTGTATCTATCTTTTCTGCAGCTGTGCATGTTCTCATAACACGAACAGAGCTGATTGTTCAAGTTCAGTAACATTATAGAAAACAGTATTGTTCTATTCATTATTGTCCTGACCTAGCAGATAATCACCTGCTTCTCAGTAAATTTCCAAAAAGCATAAACATGAATTTTGCTGTGCTAGCAAATACTAGGTCAGAGAGCATCTTGCAGTTTCAGAAAGCATCTTGTAGTTTCATACAAAACTAAGCTGTACACAAAATAGAATGAAATGTGTTAACCCTTTTAGCTTCTAATAAGCACTAAACATATACATTAATACATATTTTTCTGACATTTCCCCCCTGTTAATACTTTTTATTCTATTTTCAAAAGCATAAACAGTTTGCTTCTTCTCCTAACCTCTTCCATTCAGAATTTGCAGTTAAGAGAGTCATTCAGTTTAAACTTATGAAATGTTTCATTTTTCAACAGTTCTTCAAATTCAGTACTTTGATACAAAGTCTCAGAAACTGACATGTTTATAAAATCTTTAATTAATCTTTTCATGCTGGGAATACCACAACAAACACACACTCCTAATAGGAGTAATCCCACACAAATGGCAATCAGGATGTTCATTAGGATGGTACCCCACCCCCCAAACAAATTCTGGAAAAAATCCATCAGTGGGTTTGGGCCTGGTTTGGTCATGGCCGACACTTGCTGAATTACCTCGAGGTGGTCGTTTATCTCATGCTGGTTGTTAGGAATATACGAACAGCACTCCTCTTTTATTAAAGCACAAGTACCGCCTTTCGCCGCTAGGGTGAAGTCGAGAGCCATGCGGTTTTGAAGCACCACAGTTCTCATAGCGTTCAGTTCATCAGTTAATAATTCGAGAGCAGAAAAAGTTGCATTGCTCATTACTTCGAGAAGTTTGGACAGTTTTCTCAGCTCCCAAATCGATTTTACTGCACCATATGCAGGGACTATACCTGCCCACGATATAATACTATCACTCAAGTCCATGTGTGTCAGTTTATCTTTGTTTTTCACGGAGTTATGGTTTCTCCAGCCTGCTTCAATTCGTCCCACTGGATTTTCAGGTTTTTTGATTGGATTTCCAGGTTTCTTGGTGACCTCTCTGACATTTCAAATTCTTCCCTGAGGCAAAACTGCAGTGTGTCATATGGCCGGAACCAGGTAACCCAAAAAACAACTGCCAGACCAATTCTCAGGTAACCATTTGTATGCCTTTTTCTCACACACAAAATAACAATCCTCTACTTTAGTATTAATATATACTTGCCCTGCATGAAACATTTTTCTATCAATGATAGCTGTTTAAAAAGAACAGGATTATGTTGTACTTCACTAACTGTTTTGTGCATTGATTTAAGAAACGAGTCATAGTTTGTATCACAAATGGAACCTGCATTATTAGCTTTGGTATAACATTTGTAAGGAACAGTCACATTACAATTGCTCCAACCCACCTGAACAGTATAATTTTTGTAAAAACATACAATTCCCTTTTGTGTAACAGGCAGGTACAATGCTATTTTGTCTTGTGATTTCACAGTCGTAGCATCAAAAATCAAATTTTCCCAGGTCTCATTGACCCCTAGGGGGACAGCAGTCATTAATAATCCCCCATATGCTGTTGGTATAGCTGTAAAAACCCAACAATTTGAAACATTAAAAGTCTCAGCATACACATGTTTGATCGCTTGGTAAGTGTTAAAGTTTGGATGCCAGTCTATGAGTAAAGCATCACATTTATTCAGTTCAGCTCATGTGGCTGGAAAAAGGAAAGGCCACAGCAAAAAGATTATTGTTATCAGTATAGTTAACAGAATGATCATGCAATACTTCTGAGGTTTTTCTGTATTCCTATTTGCTCCATATCTGGTCATTTTGTTCTTGTGTAACAGTAACAAGTTTTTTGTCTAGTTCAAAGTTTTTGACCAGTTTACAGTGTGTCAGATGAATTCAAGACACTCGCTCTGCGATCTTGACTGCAGTGGGTGTTGGCAGTAGCACTTAGTATGGCCCTTCCCACTTCGGTGATGTCCAATTCTTCTTTTTGATGACTTTCACCCAGACCCACGTGCCTGGGACTACTGCTGCTTCTGATGGTCTGGTTTGTTTTTTATCTGAAACAGAATTTAACTGCAAAAGTTGTTTATTACTTAGTAGTTGTCTCATATATTCTGCAAGTGAACTGCCGGCCTCCTGGTCTGCAGGCATGAGAGGTTTCCACTGAGGTATATAGTATGCCCTCCCAAATAATTTTTCAAAAGGAGTTAACCCCTTTGCATTTGGAACAGTTCTCATGCTCAACAGTGCCAGAGGCAGGCAGTACACCCAATTCTTTTGTGTCTCACTAATTAACTTCCTAAGTTTACTTTTCAAAACCCCAATATGCCTCTCTACTAGTCCTGCAGATTGCGGATGATATGCACAATGGTTCTTCAAGGAAATTCCGAAATATCGGCTCAACTGTTGTATAGTTTGATTTACAAAGTGTGTGCCATTGTCACTGTAGATATTTTCCGGTATGCCAAATCTAGGAATAATTTCTCTAACAAGGACTTTTGCAACAGTAGCTGCATCTGGATTTTTGGTTGGAAAAGCTTCCTCCCATTTGGAAAACATATATATAATGACAAGACAATACTTCTTATTTTCACATTTGTTCAGTTCTATGAAATCCATACAGATAGTATGGAACGGGTACGGTGGTGCAGGGAAACTCCCTTGCTTAGGCTTCAACGCCCCTTGTGCATGATGCTTATTACAAACATAACATGCCGCACAAAAATTTTTTGTGTAGTTTATAAATCCATATGCTGTGAACACTCGATTCACTAACTGTACCATCCCCCCGTTGAAACATGGCACTGCCCATGGTTCAACAAAGCTGCTTATCTAAACAAATTAGATGGCAAAATCGTTTTTCCTTCTTTGGAGATGTACAGCTCTTTCTCAAGAATTACTCCTCGTTTTATCCATTTCTGTTTTTCTACTTTTGTAGTAAGTGTCTGCATTGTTTTCAACATTTATAAATCTAAAATCTCAGAAGGTTGTAATTCCTCACTCAAAAGAAATATTTCTGAAGCTGAAGCTGCCTGCTTTGCAGCTGTATCAGCTCTCGCATTACCTTTTGAAATCCTATCCTGTTGCTTGGTATGAGCTACGCATTTACAAATAGCTACTTTTTGGGGAAACTGAATACATTCTAACAAATCTAAAATAAACTGCGCATGATTAATCGGTTTACCAGTAGATGTTATCATTCCTCTATTCTTCCACTGTTGCGCAAAAACATGTACAGTAGAAAAAGTGTACTGGCTGTCAGTAAAAATGTTTACACATTTACCCTTTGCCAAGGTACATGCCCTTGTCAAGGCAATCAATTCTGCTGCTTGTGCAGATAAGTTGTATGGTAAAGACTTTGCTTCTAAAATCTCAGTTTCAGAAACTACAGCATACCCCACTAGGTTCTGCCCTGTAGGACCCCTTCTGCATGAGCCGTCTACGTAATATGTCACCTCGGCATCATCCAAGGGAACATCCATTAGATCTTTTCTAGGCAGTGTCTTTTGCTCAATCTCCTGCAGGCAGCTGTATGGTGTGCCGTCCGCAGGGGTTGGGAGCAAGGTAGATGGATTCAAAGTTGTACATCGTTCAATTGTCATATGAGGTTGGCTCAACAGTATAGTCATACAGGAAAGATGTCTAGCAGGAGAAAGATATGCTACTTTTTCTTGCAGTAAAATAATCACGACTGCATGAGGCACTCTCAATGTGAGAAGGTGGAACAACACTACTGAGGTTGAAGCCTGTACTGCCATTGCAGCTGTGACTACTGCTTGTACACAGTGGGGCAGGGATCGCACCACTGGGTCCAGCTGTGATGAATAGTAAGCTATGGGGCATTGCTTGTCCCCATGTTGCTGTGTTAACACTGATGTCATATAACCCTCCTACAATCTACAGTTTGGAAAAAGCGTTTATGATAGTTTGGTAATCCTAAAACTAATGAGGATACTATCAATTGTTTTAGTTTGCAGAAAGTTGATTCTGCTTCTGATGTCCATTGTAATAAATATTGTGCTGCCATAGGCTTCTTATATATCAAGTTGGTCAGTGGAGCAGACTCCAAGGCATAGTTTGGAATCTAACTCCGACAGAAATTAGTCATACCCAGGAAGGACATAATTTCCTTCTTGGTAGTCGGTTTGGGTGCTTGTAAAATTGCTAGTTTCCTATCTTCATCTAATGTTCTGCCTTCTTTGGATATTACATATCCCAGGTATTTAACCTGCTTTCTCCAAAGTTGCAACTTGTTTTTGTTTACTTTATGTCCTTGAGTGGCTAAAAAATGTAATAATGCTATGGTATCTTCTCTTCATTCTTGCTGGGTGGGGGCTGCCAGCAGGATGTCGTCTACATAAAGTAAAATCTGACTGCCTCTCAGTGGGCTAAATCCCACCAAGTTGCTTGCCATCTATTGTGAGAATATCGTTGGACTTTCACAATATCCCTGTGGTAGTCGCGTGTATGTATATCTTTTCCCCTGAAATGTGAATGCAAACCAATGTTGGCTGTCAGGGTGTATCGGTATCGAAAAGAACGCATTGCTAATATCTACCACAGAAAAATACTTCTGTTGAGGCTTCAAATCATTTAATAGGGTGTGTGGATCTGGCACCATAGGTGCTCTAGGTATTACTGCGTCATTTACACCTTGTAAATCTTGGACCATACGCCATTCTCTGTTTGCTTTCCTGACAGGAATAAGGGTGTGTTACATGGTGAATCGGGAGATTGTACCAGTACTCCTTCCTTAAGTAAAGCTGCTATTATAGGTTTGATTCCTACTTATGCATCTTTCCTTAAGGGATACTGTCTCTTTTGTGGTTTAAATTCTGATTTTGGCGTGATAGTAACCGGTCCTGCTGTACGAATTAATCCTACATCTGATTTCCCTGTTGACCAGAGAGTTTCTGGTATGCTCCATAAGGCATTCTCTTCCTCTTCTAGTAAGAGTGCTAATCAGCTGTCCTTGCTAGACTGCAAGTGTACAGCTGGGTGTGTCTGTCATCCAATTTAACTTCTGCTTCTGTACTCCCTGTTCTGACAGTTCTAACTCCGTCTGTTTTTCCCACTTTGTGACTTTTTCTCCTAGGTCTGCCCATTTCACATTCTTGTCCTTAGTCAAACTAACATGTGGTAATCGATTAGATTTATAGAGTGCAAAGAATTCCTGGGGCAATGAACAGCTAACTACACTGTTCCCTTCTGTGTCCCAGTACAGATTACATAATACTAATCTGTTTGCATGGTTTCTAAACAGTTCTTGCTCATATTCTTTATCAGGTCCTGGTGTGTTACAAAAATACAGAGTACAGTGCAACAAATGCTGTTTATCAGTGTCAAGGGAGGGGGACTTACTGATGGCTATGTTGATCAGCTCTTTAGTTACTGCCCCTGGACCAGTCGTGACCAAGTCCTGGCTGTACCAATAAAATGTTTCGCCCTCCGGTCGCACTACAAAAGTATCCATTTGTCGCTGTGCTTCCATACCCTGCCTAGTTGGAACTACTGCTATGCCAAATATCTGCATAAGATCTCTGCCCAAAAGGTTTACCGGGCATTTTGCAGAAACAACAATTTTGCTTTTCTGGATCATCCCTGAAACAGGGTCAGTTGTGAAACTCACAGTCACAAGGAAAGGTTGGACAAGAGAATTCTGCCTAGTTGTGGAACTCGCAGTCATAAGGGAAGGTTGGACAAGAGCTTCTAAGTCCTGTGTGGAGACACAGCCAGTCCCTCTATTTTGAAACCCTGTAAGGCTAATGATAGCCTACTGAATAGTAGGGAAACTCAACTTAGAAGCCCCTCAAGATCTACCTGGACCCTCCACTTTCAGCCTTACTGCCTTCTAAGTCCTGGGTGGAGACACAGCCAGTCCCTCCATTTTGAAACCCTGTAAGGCTAATGATAGCCTACTGAATAGTAGGGAAACTCAACTTAGAAGCCCCTCAAGATCTACCTGGACCCTCCACTTTCAGCCTTACTGCGTAGGTGTTATCCTACAGTATAAGTATGATTTAATCTATAACCTTGTGAATGTGATAACTCTAAATTCTGGTGTCTGCATTTAAATTCTAAACTATTTTGTAAGGGCCAGCACACCCATGGAACTACCCCCCTACCATCCTTTATTAACCTATCCCCCCTCCACCTACTATCCTAGTGGAGTTAATGCTTTCCCCACTGTATCCAATAGAGGGCATCAAATCTTAGGTTTTGGAATACCATCTCTCACTGGCTGTAGAAACCAACTAGCTCGATAGACCAGCTAGACTCTGCTAGCTGTGTTTGTACTCTCTTTTCATGTACTTACCGCTTATCCCACGACTGCTTGAATAGGAAATTACCCTAGGTTAGTCTGGGAGCCTAATAAATTTACACCTTTGACTATCACTACTTTTGCTACTGGCCCTCTCTATTATCCAGCTATATAAACCTCCTCTCCTGTCTTTGGCACTTTTTATAAATCTCTCTCTCTCTGCTATTAAACTGTTTTATATAACTGTCTCCCCAGCAGAGCTATACCTCTGCTCACCTGTTTTCTCTGCTACTTAGAAACAGTTTGTCTCTTACCCTTCCTATGCCTGTAGACCTCGGTCTCTCTCCATAACTGATTGCCTCTCAGCCTCTCTCAGCTGTGACCTACTCCGTTCGCCCTGCGGGCTCACTCCGCTCCTCTACACTACCCCCAATTCCCACACACCCCAGTACTCCTACACTTATACTTCTTTAAACCACACCCTCACTATCACCCAACCAATCCCATACATCACCTCATCCCACATAATTCACCACACCCCCATCTTCTAAAAATCACACACAATTAGCCACTCCCTAAGGTATCTTTCTTCCTACTCTCAACTTGTATACATAGTCCCCCCACTCTCCTCTTCCTATATCCTTTTATCTTTCTCTCCTCCACATCTTGCTCCCTCGTGCATCCCTATACTTAAGTTCCCCCAATTTCCACCCACCCCCAGTACTCCTACACTTATACTTCTTTAAACCACACCCTCACTATCACCCAACCAATCCCATACATCACCTCATCCCACATAATTCACCACACCCCCATCTTCTAATAATCACACACAATTAACCACACCCTAAGGTATCTTTCTTCCTACTCTCAACTTGTATACATAGTTCCCCCACTCTCCTCTTCCTGTATCCTTTTATCTTCCTCTCCTCCACATCTTGCTCTCTCTTGCATCCCTATACTTGAGTTCCCCCAATTCCCACCCACCACCAGTACTCCTACACTTATACTTCTTTAAACCACACCCTCACTATCACCCAACCAATCCCATACATCACCTCATCCCACATAATTCACCACACCCCCATCTTCTAATAATCACACACAATTAGCCACTCCCTAAGGTGTCTTTCTTCCTACTCTCAACTTGTATACATAGTTCCCCCACTCTCCTCTTCCTGTATCATTTTATCTTCCTCTCCTCCACATCTTGCTCCCTCTTGCATCCCTATACTTGAGTTCTTACTGTATAATCTCCTCTAAAATGCCTCCCCCTAATCTTTCCAAGCTAACACTCACAATTATACTCTCAACTACCCTCATCTCAACCTACCTTCTTACCTCCTTTGAAAAACTACACTATCTCCATCATAACCATTCTCACAAACAAACTGCAATCTACAAACAAATATCCTTCAATAGACATTCTAACATTACTTCCACTTCCAGTTACCTACTACCCAAATACCACAGACTCTCCCACATTAAACATAACCTAAACTCAGAAAAAAAATTGAAAATCATTACCTACCTTGGCAACTATTCAGTAACAAAACTAAATAATCCCTCCTTAAAAGAAGGTGATGTCCACCCCAACCCTGGCCCTACCAACCCTAGAATCCAAACAACTCACCCTAAACTCAATAGTTCTCTCCTAATAGGGCATCTTAATATCCAAAGCATCAATAATAAAATAGCTCACCTTCATGCCCTCCTAGATATTCACTCCTTTGATATTATCTGTCTTACTGAGACTTGGTTGAAACCAGAAACCAAAGATAATGAAATTATTCCCCAGGGCTATAATATAGTTAGACAAGACAGAACAAAACATAAAGGTGGTGGAGTAGCAATTCTATTTTAAAATGGACTTCATATCTCTACCCTACCATCTAATCCAACCCAGGATAGCAACACAGAAGTCCTCATTACTAAGCTTCAAATCAATGCAAAAAAATCTTTATACATTATCTGCATTTACATACCACCCGGAAACAATATCACTACAATAGAGGATTTACTCTGCTGGGTGTCTTCTACCTACCCCCAAGAAACAATAATGCTAGGTGACTTTAATATGGACTGGAAAAGTGTTAGTGCTGAAAGTCCTACCTCTCATATTAACCTCCATGGCTTTACCCAAACCATAACCTCTGCAACCAGAATTAACAAACCTAATAAGAAAGAGAGTACCTTAGACTGGATACTCATAAATAATGTGAAACAAACTTATAAAGTAGGAACTCTACCAGATGATCTAAGTGATCATTCCTTGACATACATCACAAGAGAAAAAAAGGATTTTCCAAACCTCTACATCATTAGGACAGTACGCTCTACCAAACACTTTAAGGCAGAATTATTCCAAACTGAGCTTAGAGCATGTAACTGGAACCCTTTAAAATCCCTTCCACTTAAAGAGGCTGTAAAGTATTTTAACACTTTATTCTTATCTATCCTGGATAAGCATGCTCCTAAACGTTCCATAAAAATGAAGTCTAACCCAGCCCCATGGCTTTCTAATGAAACTAGAAATCAAATTCTACTTAGGAACAAAGTCTGGGCTAAATGGAGATCTCATAGAAATAGTTCTGATCTTCTACAATTTAGGCAGCTTAGAAACAGCACAAAAAAGCAACACTCACAGATAAAAGAAACTATTACTGTAAACTTCAACAAACTCATCAAAATAATCCTCAAAAGTTCTGGTCCTGCATTAATAAGCTCCTTTCCCCAGGGAAGTCCCAAACACCTAGCCCACTTGATCACAACCAAATACTCCCCATCAAACTGCCAATACCTTTAACTCTTTCTTCACTGAGACTACACAGTCTCTAGCTAGTCATCTTATCTCTGAAAACTCCAGCCTTCCCAGCAACTTAACACACTCTTTTTCTCAATTTAAACTACTACCCATCTCTACTTCTCTCATCTAGAAATTTCTTCACAAACTTAAGCCATGTACTCCATCTGCTGACCAACTTGCTTCCCAATATCTCCAAAATGCAGCCAAAGTAGTTGCCTACCCTATATCTATCCTTATAAATAGGACAATTCAAGAAGGAACCATCCCAGATATTTGGAAAATCTCCCACATTATCCCCTTACATAAAGGTGGAAACTCTAATGACTACTCTAACTATCGGCCAATTGCTCTCCTATCACCTTTAGCTAAAATTATGGAAAAATGCATTCACCAACAACTTCTACATCATCTCTCTCTACATAACTTAATAGCAAACTGTCAACATGGCTTTAGGCCATCACATAGTACCACTACTGCCCTTCTATCCTTCACAGATACCATCAACAGAAACCGTAACATCTTCTCATCTGCACTCTTTATTGACCTCTCTAAAGCTTTTGACATGGTTAACCATACCCGCTTAATCAATATTCTTGAATCTCTTTCCTTTGACTCTCTGGCCATTAAGTGGTTTGCATCATATCTCAGCAACAGACAACAAGCAGTCCTCTGGGAAAATCAAATCTCATCCTTTTTACCTGTCACCATCGGGGTCCCTCAGGGCTCCATTCTAGGACCACTTCTTTTCTCACTATTTATTAATGATTTCCATGTAGCAATCCCTGAAGCCACCTGTATTCAATATGCAGATGACTCCACACTAATTTGTTCAGCAACCTCTCCATCTGAACTACATTCTCTTACTCAAAATGTTTTCAACACTGTAGAAACATGGTTTACCAAACGTTGCCTCTTACTTAATGCTAAAAAAAACTAAACTCCTTCTCTTTACACCCACTACTAGCCCCCCCCCCCTTAGATTTTTCAATCTCTTCAAATAATGGCACTGTTATTCTCCCAGACTCTACCACTAAACTTTTAGGAATTACCATTGACAATAATCTCTCATTTGATTACCATATAAACAACACCATTAAAATAGTCAACAGAAAAATAGGTTCCTTATATAGAATAAAACCTTTTTTAACCACAACAGCTAGAGCCAAGATCGCTCACTCCCATCTAATTTCAACTCTTCTGTATGCTTCACCTATATTTACCAACCTTAAAAAAACTAACCTTAACAAATTAGCAACTTCCTATAATAACATTGCCAGATTCGCTACTGGCAATCCCTTTAGAACCCACCACTGCTCTAATCTCAGGCAACTCGACTGGCTTGAATTCCAAAAACATCTGAAAATCCCCAACTCACAATTGCCCACAAGATATTTCACCAACCCAATAATACCCCTATGCTCTCAAAACTCCTAGTCCCATACAATAATCTGAACTCCCTACGTTCTTCTAACAAACTCCTTGCTAGCTTAACAAAGTCTAATAATGCAGCTGGTGACTCTCTGTTTACCAACACAGCAGGAAAAAACTGGAACCTGCTACCCAATGAACTAACTCTAATAACATCATTGCCACTTTTCAAACTAGAACTTAAAAAACACCTCCAAAAGCACTGGCTTTGCCCTTGTAGTAACCCTGACTAACCACCCTCATCACCCCTGTTTCTTCCTCTTCTAACCTAACTTCCTCTCTTCTAAACACTTAGTCTTGTAAATAAGACTGTCACTAGTTAAACTCTAACCTATTGCTTAAATCCTTGTACCTTATGTGAAGTATTGCTTCCTTAATCTGTAAATAAGACTGTCACTAGCTAAACTCTAACCTATTGTTTAAATCCTTGTACCTGATGTGAAGTATTGTATGTAACTCTCCTGTACTACAACTGTTTTTAGCTTCCTTAAGTAATATTCTGTTTATTGCTACTTTATATCTAGAATGAAAAAACATCTGTTTTATTGTTTATTAATCCTTTACTTACCTTGTAACAATATTTTTATACTTTGTATATCTGTGTGGAGCTTTTCTCCCCGGGCCTCTACTGAAAATGGAAATATGTCCAGCTAGACTAGCCCAGTCAACAAAAGTAAAATAAAATAAATAAAAATAAAACAGTTATTGCTATGTTATGGGAGAGTGGCTCCCGATACAGTTGTCCATTAGCTGCTTTCACTAATATGTAATCGAGTGATTCTGAATTTTCTGGTAGTTTAGAAGGACGTATCAGGGTCCGTGATGCCCCTGAGTCACACAGAAATTTGACTTCCCTCCCCTCTACCAGAAGTGTAACTTCCAGTTTTGTATCTACTAAGTAGAGCTCTAGGCTCAATAATGCTAAGTCTAAAATTTCACTTTCTTCACTATCTGCGATTTCTTGCACTTCCTCTATTTCTTCTGTCACATTCTCTACTCCCTCTATCACACTGGCATTTGTCTTTTCTTGGTTATTCCCTTCCAGTGATTCTTGACTATCATATAGTCAGTCCTCACCCTCCTTATCTTCCATGGCTACCTTCTTGTTTTGTTTGCAATCCCTTGCTAAATCTCCCTTTTTTCCACACTTAAAACATTCACCCCTTTTCTTTCTCTCTTCAAACTCCTCTGATCACTTATCAGATTGTTTGTTTCCCTGGGCATTTTTCTTGCCCTTTTTCCCGGACTGTACTACATAAACTTCTGCTCCATCTTCTACAGAAAATACTTGGGCTTTCTTTTTCTTTTTACTGTTAAAATGCCTTTTGGCATGTCTAGCATATTCAAGTAGTGACTGTAATCTACTTGTGCGATGGTCTACCATGTGCTTTGTAATAAAGCTGCTTATAGGTAAAATACTGCCTTTTAAAAATGCATTCTTTAACTGCTGCTCATACGGGGAATCATGTGTTTGGTCTTCAGGTACCTGCATTCTACAATGGTTAATAAAACACTCTAATAATCTAGCATAATATCTGTCAACAGTTTCACCTTCTTGTTGGATGCATTGATTAATGCAAGTCCAGTCTGCCCTAGGCTTCCATTTCTCAGAGATTCAGTCTGTTAGACCTTTTACTCTGTTATCCAATTCTGCGTTGCTATGTGGGAGTGGCTTGTGTTCTGTGTCACGGGGATTCCAGTTGCCACTGATCATGTGCCAATCTGGACCTACGATTTGTCTAACTACTTTTTCTACTTCTTCTCCATTTAAATGATAACTTAACTTCAGGCCCTGTAAGTCTTCTAAGAATTTTCTAAAATTAACTTTTGGATGGGGAATTCCCTCTGTAGCTTTCCGGATGTCTTCCGGTGTCCATGGTCTATATACCAGGAGAGTTGGGTCCTGCCCTTCCTGTCCTGCCTGAGGATTTGGTACTTCTATGAGTGGATATATCTCTTCTTCACTCATAGCTCGTGAATTTTTGTTCATTTGATATAACTCAATATCCCTCTAAAGTTACGTGTTCGAGACCTAGTCTCGACGGGATCTCTGACAAATGGTCTTGGCTTCGCAGAGACAGCCGGGTATAGCGGAGGTGGACCAGCTTGTCCACTCGCTTCATATTCTGGTAAGGGAAGCAGAGGGGGCCGAGGGGCTGATGCTATTACCAAATTATTGTCCTCTTTATCTAGAAACATAGTTTTTGAATTATTACTTTTTTATTCCCTACGGTTTGCGTCCTCAATCCACCTGTGTGCCTGAGGAATGCCTAATTGACGTTGCTTTTTTACCTGACCTTTTGCATCGGTTTTAAGCTGTTTGACAAGTTTAATAAGTGAGGATTTTTCTAATTTGCCATCAAATTCATATTTATTAACCCATTTTGTATAGTACCTAACATTGTCGGCACGCTGTAATTGCATATATTTTGCATCTTCATTTAACGGCAGATCTTGGGAACTTTTTGTGCACTTATTTCCCATATTGTTCTGACTGTTAAAATGTTACGTAACCCTTCTTATTTTTACATGGTACCACGATTTCTCTTTTTCACAGTTTATCTAGAATAACTGCTTTACCTATTCTGTTTCCCTGATCTATGACAAGACTGCAATCTTCCTGTCCCTGACTTGTACAAGACAAATCTCCTAACAGATGATACAAATCAAGTCCCTGATCTAAAACAGAAAAAGTTAAATCTCAACTTACCTGAGCCTCCGTGATTGATCGTCTGGTTCGAGGAAAAAACGTTAACTTGTCCTCCAGTCGCAGATCAGAACAGTGGCTGGCCTCTTTTGAACGACAATTCAGTCGGAGGTCTTTTAGAGCAGAAGAACCAGTATGGTCTTTTCCCCATACGATTTCATGCCACCTGGCCCATCTGACCTGAGGCGAAGTGGGAGTTTCCGGTCCGAAGGACCAATCTGTCAAAGGAAAAACAACTTCAGAAAGATCAACACACGGCAGGTTCAGGTTAAGGCACTTTAATCTTGCAGCAAGGAGACAAAAACGTGCTAATACAGAGTTTGTCTAACTAGAATCAGGAAGTGAAGCCATTCTTATACATTTCTTACAAGACATTGCCTACTAAGCTGACGTAATAAATCACAAGTTCTTACAATATTATTTCATAGCAGCTGTTTGTCCATGATTTTCTGCTGGCACTATCAAGTTTATAAAAAACTTCCTAAGAAAAACAACGTGGCCTTGGAGACCACCGGTTAGATACAACTTCTCACTATATGATGTTACCATTCAAGGTACTATGGCTAATTCGAGAACAAAGCAAGCAAAGATTATAGTTCATTTCTTCAAGCAGTCTTTGTTTAACTGTATCTATCTTTTCTGCAGCTGTGCATGTTCTCATAACATGAACAGAGATGATTGTTCAAGTTCAATAACATTATAGAAAACAGTATTGTTCTATTAATTATTTTCCTGACCTAGCAGATAATCACCTGCTTCTCAGTAAATTTCCAAAAGGCATAAACATGAATTTTGCTGTGCTAGCAAATACTAGGTCAGAGAGCATCTTGCAGTTTCAGAAAGTATCTTGTAGTTTCATACAAAACTAAGCTGTACATAAAATAGAACGAAATGTGTTAACCATTTTAGCTTCTAATAAGCACTAAACATATACATTAATACATATTTTTCTGACACACATACATACACATATTTAAATAAAATTAATATTCAATTAATTATGCATTTCCCCCCTTTTTGGGTCTGCTGCTTTCAGTTTGAGAACCGGGGTAATAGATAAATGGTCATTAAGGCCAGGATAGTGAACCGCATCCAACCTAAGTTACCAAATCAACTCATGAAACTCCAGTTTTGTTTCCCAATCACCTCCCCTCTCACTGGGCATTACTTCTTCTAACACCCAAAACTTGAATTCCACTTGATGACATGCAAATCTATGCCTATATAAGGCATTATATTCATTTTTCTTATTTACATCCCTCATGTGTTCATATATGCATTGCCTAAGGCATTGTTCTGTCTTACCTATGTAGTATGCCCAGCATACAGTACAATAAATCAGGTAAACTACCCCCTTTGTATAGCAACTAGCATATTTCTTGGCTTTTAACAAATATTTAATGCCAGGGATATATAATTCTTTTTTGCCAGCTATATGTGGACATTGTGTACACCTCCCACATTTAAATGTACCTATTCTAGTACTGGTTCCTATAGTTGTCTCTACCCTCTTCTGCTCATAAATTTCTTTAAGATTCATGTTCCTCCTAAAGCTGATCCTCAGAGGTTTAGAGACGCATTCAACTTTAGTGGGTGTTCTCTTGAAAATGTTCCATTTGCATTCAATGTGCATTTTTTTCCAAGGATTAAAATATTGGGAATTTGAGCTTTAAGTTTTGGTGATTAGGCAATTATCTTGTTAAATACACAACCAATGACCTTGGTTTTTTAGATGGAGAAGTATATTTAAATGTTTTAAGCCCTTTATGTATTGATTCTGATGAAGTCTCTGGTTATGAGATGAAAGTGCTTAATCCTTCAACTTTATTGTATTTTGTGAGCAAATAAAAATTTATGAAGCGAATTGCTGTGGATTGAATTTGCAACTTTATGGTTTACAATTCGGACAGCCTCTACTGGAATACTGCCTATTGTGGTTACATGTGACACAATGTCAAAACGTTGTAATTTCGAAGCACAGAATTATCAAATGTGAAATATCAACTGTAGGGCCAAGACTGATAGGATCTTAGAATTTTCCACTGAACTATCACATTTGTACTCCATGAAACTAATTCCATACACTGGTGGATGACAAACTATAAGCAATAGGGAGTATCAGGGATGTTCTATCAAAAGGTGTATACTTACTATCTTACTAGTAGTAAGTCCTTGGTATGCACACCTAGGAAAATGACATGTGGGACCAAAACACAAACCCGCACCCCTGCACCCCTTAAGTGGCAATACGTCTCTCTGAGAAAATGGGACAAATCATTGTAATGCTAAGCAGAAAGGTACCATTATAAAATTCATAAAAAAATTAATATGAACTTTAGAATTATAGCTGCACAATATCAAATCAGAGGCTTGTTCATTCTTGTAGAAATCACTATGCAGTGATTGCAAGGCTTGCCTTAACTATGAAGGGGCATCCAACCCAGATTTCAATACAAGGTACAAATAAGATATGATACTTGTCTCTAAATTAGGCATTCTAATCTCCTAAGAAAAAAAAATGATATCTTCAGGCTGTTTCTCTAACGAGTAAGAGCCCATTCAATATGTAGTAAACATAAAGGAGTCAGAGAGTGATATAAGGAGAGAGAAAAAGAAAATAGGGAACTTCCTTCCTTTCCCTTATCTACTAGGCATCTTATTATGATATCTGAAAAGCAACAGAATATTCAACTGTCCTGGACCTGTTTCAGAATAAATGCTGTTCTGTAATCACTCAACTGTATAGTGTTTCTGTTCAAATCAAAGGTGCTTTCACTAATTTTTTTGGAGAGGTTTCTTTGTGTGTTCTATCAAAAACAGGTTCATCCTCGCTATCTGATTCCACTGGAAAAAAGATAACACTAAGCCCATGAGAAGAGTGAGGGATGACAGCCAGAGCAAAGGTCCAAAGGCATACATGGATATCTGGTGGTAGCTAGTTATCCAGTTGCACACCAACTTGTTAGCACATCAGCAACTGTTGATGCTCTGTGATATCCTGCAAACATAGTTGCAGATCCCTCAGAGAATATGCTGCTATCAGAAAACAGTAGCCATGTCACCCACAGTTACTTACCCATGCAGATGACCACAGTAGATTCTCCATATTGGAAGTTTTGTTAGTACTTCACAAGTCTGTACTGCTCCGCTGTAGCTTGTCATGGCACTTTAAATGTTTTGATGTTCCCTGCAGCATCATATGTTATGTCATATGTTGCATGTCAGTGAGCAAGAGTACACTGCTCTTGGCATTGTAGAAAAGGTTTACAAGACTGTGATATCTCAGAAGGAGAAGGAATATCAACATAATGGCAGTTACCTATCTGCCATGAACAGCAAGTAGAGAAGAAAAGTTACTGGGAATGTAGACTAAAGTTGGCTGACAAATGCAAAGCTTGAGTAATTACTGTCTTTTTAAGAGATAGGAAGAAGTTACTGAAGAGTATCCCATATGTGCATGCCTCAGATCCAGGTGATATGAGACTTGTATCTTTCGGCTTTTCCCGTTTAGGGGTCGCCACAGTGGAACTCCGGTCCGCTAATGATTGTCAGTAGATTTTTACATACCGAGTTGCCAGCCCTGATGCACAACCTTCAACAAAGGTATGCCCATTCACGCATGTCTCCTCACAGAAGACGCTTTAGCTGAGAATCGAACAGGACAACGTCTTACTGTGAGGTGACAACACTACCACAACACCACCACCGTAGTACTTCCAGGTGATATAAGACTAAGGACAGAAAAATCATTTGACCTGCCTTTTGTTGTAGTTAAAAATGCAATGACAGGCACATCATCTGAAGCTGCTGTTCAGCAGCTGAATAGGAACACCTTAGGTTAAAGGGTGATTAGGCAGAGTCTTGAGACAGGTTACAAAAAAAGAGATGATCCTAGTGGTGCAACAGTCCTGTTGATTAATACAGCTCAAAATATTGTTGATATATGCTTGGGTATTGTCTGGATGATGGATGCTACTTATAGGAATGACAATAATAAGTGTTGTCAATTATATACCATACATGGGTTTTTAACTTATGGCACAGATGATAGTCTATACCATTTGTGTACTTTCTGATGACTACTAAGTCATGCCATGCATAATTTATGCAGTGGGCATTTTTCTTTGAAGCACATGAAGAGGATTCAATTGGTTTACTATATCATGTCTGACTTTGAGCCTGCAGCCTTGTGGAGTGTACATTGAAATATGTTTAACACCATAGTAAAGGACTGTGATGTTAAGCATATGTTGTTAACACCATAGCAAAGTGCTGTTATTTCCATTTCACACAAAATATCTGGCAAAAAATTTCAAACAACAGAATTGGTAAGGCTGTATGTCAGAAGCTCCACATTTCACCATCTGGTGAAGCAATTAGTTTAAGTTTTCTTGTGAGTGCTGAAATTGCACTTGCCTATGATCTACTAAAACCTTTTATTCCTAGAAAAAGCATCTGTACAACTATAGTACTGTCAGCAGTATTAAAGGTAATGGCAAGGTCAGAAAGGTGACAACTCATGCAGATGTTATTTCCAGATTTGCTACCCTTTCCCCACCAATTTTCTGGAGTGATTACAGGTTAAATGAGTACAATCCATCTCGTACAAAAAAACTCAGTTTGGTTTGGCATAGGCTCTATTGGTGTTTACTGCAATTTCATGCCCAGATCTATGAGCTGTAATTTTTGCAAGTGTACAGGAACAGAATAGATTGGATGAGTGCTGATAGTGGCACCACAGAGGAGTTCCTGTTTCTCCTAAGAGAAGTTGATTATCTACTAAGGAAAATGCTTTCAGAGTTGTCCTGGATTGGAAGTTAGAATATACTTTACTGGACATTCTAACACCTGCATGAGTTATTACCTTTCTATTCTTGCCATACATATAAAACTCCTCAAAGTACCTCTTAGGGGGTCTGAATAAAGAGATGATAAGCCAGCAAGCAAAGGAGAGTAGTATTGCTGAAACTTAATTAATCCTCAAGTTATGGTGAGTACCTTCACAAGGTGGACCCTGTGTTTCAAAAAATCTCACCAAGATGACATTGATATATAGACTGTATTTACATAGCATTTATCATGGACAAAAGTAGGTCAAAAATTTAAAAAGATAGCTGGGTGCACAAGACCAAGGATAAAAAAGTGCTCAATCCTGGTAGGCCACTGATGCCAGGACTGGAAGAAATGGCAGTGTAGAATCTACAAAATATTAAAACATTCCTACAATGGGGCCAGGCCAGGCCAGACCCAGGGGGAGGATGTCCCCCCTGTTGTAAAAGGAAGTAGCAGTCAACAAAAATCCCAAAAACTGATAGGCGAAAGAAGAACCATAAAGACGATAAAGTGGACTATTGAAGATAAGAAGGAAATTATGTATTGTTATTATTATGCAAAAAGCACATAATTTCCAGACACAAGCTATACAAAAAGATTAAGAGAGATATTAGAGAAAAGAAAAATACTTCTATCAGAAAGAAAAACTGTCAGAAGCTTCGAATAAAAATTTGTGGTCATTAATACAACAGATTTGTGAAAAACAGTATACAGACCAAGAAACTTTCATCTGTTTAAAGAAATATCTGAGGAAGTGCAAAAATATTACACTATATTAAATCTCTTTTTCTTTCACGTCCATATTTCTTCTTCAGATGTCACCTGATCTTACTGTTTCTCCTTACTTTGAGGACTCATTCCATCATGCTGTGATGTAACCTGTGTTAGACCTTCTACACCAAATCCTTCACTTTGCAGGCATTCCATAACTTCATTTTCTATTTTTTTTAATTTCTTCTTTACTAGTCTTTTCTATATTCCCTCTTTGTGATATTATTTTTTATTGTAAAATTTTCCATGTCTGGATGCTTTTGCCTGTATTTCTCTTCAAATATTTTTAGGGCTGCCTTCTTTATGTTGATTAATCTGGGTTTTACCTTTGCATAAATATTGCACCATATCAAATCTCTCTTTGTTTCCCATGTCCATATTTCTTTTTTATACTTTTCAAAAATATCTAGGTTTTTGTTGTTTATATCTATGCAAAGGAGAAAGCAAAACTAATCAATACAAAAAGAGTAGTACCAAAGATATTTGAAGAGAAATACAGGCAAAGGAATCCAGACAAGGAAAACTTTACAATACATAAAATAAGACGACAAAGAGGAAAATCAGACAAGGAGATTAGCAATGAAGTTAAAGAAATAGATACTGAGGTTATAGACTATCTCTGAAGTGAAGAATTCAATGTAGAAAATCTAATTCAGAAAGCACCACAACAGGCTAGAGCAATGGAACTTTGAATTAATGGGAAGCCAGTGGAATGGGAAACCATTGGTCAGGTACCATAAGAAGATATGAATAACATCTCTGTACGAAGATATAGCCATGAGGAAGAACGATTTATATGCACACCCCAAACAGACACCAACCTGACTAACAGCAAGAAAAACAATGCTCCTACTTAAGAGTGAACATGCAAGCTACCCTCAAAATGATACACCAATAACTTGCCTTCGAACGACGTATAAACTATACACTGGAATTGATGCCGACAAAGTTTATAGTCATTTAGAAGAAAACTCAACTATGGCAATAGAACAAAAGGGCAATGAAAGAAAGTCATATGGAGCAAAGGATCATTTGTTGTTAAATAAAGTCATAGTGGAGAACTGTAAAAAGGGGAAGAATTTAAGTATGGCATGGACTGACTACAAAAAAGCATTTGATAGTATCCCACATTCATGATAAAACAGTGCTTAAAACTGTATAAGATAAACCCTACACTGATTGACTGCATTACAGTGACCATGAAATAGTGGCAGACCACTTTGCAATTAAGCCATGATAAAAGACAAATTATTATTCCAGGGATAAAATTCAAAGGGGGATATTCCAGGGTGACTGTCTATCACCACTGTTATACTGTCTTGCCCTTATCCCATTAATCTGTCTACTTAACAGCTTAGGCCATGGCTATAATTTGGCTCCTAGAAAACAACAAAGTGTAAAGACTTCTCATCTTCTCTTTGTCGATGATTTAAAACTGTATAGCTCATCAGATGAGGAAATGAAAGTATAACTGCATGTTGTCAAAACTTTTTCAGATGATATAGGAATGTTATTTGGTCTTGATAAATGTGAAAAAGCAACTTTTAAAGCAGGAAAACTACAGCACCAAGAAAATATCAGTTTGAGACAAGAACGTGATTTAAAAGAACTTGAGCAAGAGGGAGTGTATAAATATTTGGAAATTTATGAAGGAACAACAATAAAATATGAACAAATGCTAACAAAACTTAGTAAGGAATATTTTAGAAGACTTATATTAATCCTGAAAACAGCGTTGACATCTAGGAACAAAATCCAAGATATAAACCAATTTGCTCTTCCTGTCCTAACTTATAGTTTTGGAGTGATTGACTGGCCCCAAATGTGTTGGATAGATTAGATTGGAAAACATGAAAGATGTTTCATGCTCACCAAATGATTTATAAAAATCAGTGCATACCTAGGTCATATATATTCCCCATTCTGAAGGAAGGATGGGCCTTCTTGAAACTGATTACATGTATAGATCTGCTATCATGGAACTCCATACATATCTGCTGACCTCACAAGACCCAAATGTAGTGAAAGCTTTGAAGCATGAAGAGAATAAATCTAAGATGACTTCCCTGCTTA
Organism: Protopterus annectens; assembly: GCF_019279795.1. Taxonomy (NCBI): domain Eukaryota; kingdom Metazoa; phylum Chordata; order Ceratodontiformes; family Protopteridae; genus Protopterus; species Protopterus annectens. Next base: position 324,752,065 of record NC_056749.1, read on the forward strand.
GTCTAGCAGAAATATATAAGTGTCAAGCAGGAATGGAAATCAAACCACAAATAGATAAAAATCAGGCAGCAACTAAATGTGCCAAAAACAAAAGAAAGACTATAAGGTGAAGGACCAGATGAGAAGACAAGAAATGTGGAAAATGCATGAATATAGTTACAACTACAGAAAACTTCTGGAAGAACCTCATGTTGACCAGGAACAAATGCAAGAATGGTTAATGAGAGGTAAATTCAAACCAAGAGATGAATGGTCAATACTGGCGGCACAAGATAGTGGGCTATGTACACGCTGGATTACAAAGTCCATTGAACATGTGGGAGAAACAGACAATTGTAGGTTTTGTAAAACAGAATTGGAAACAGTTGCACACCTCATTGCTGGTTGTGACATACTAATGGTAGAAGGACTGGGGATTGTGCAAACATTATGGTATTGAAGTGGCTGAAAAACACTGGAAACATGAGCCACAAAGCATCACAGAAAATTATGAAGTCTACATTTAATGGGATCACCCATTACCAACAGTTCTGAAGACAGATGCTAGAAAACCGGATATAGTGGTCCATGAAAAGAAGACAAAAGTAGTATTGATCATTGAAATTGCCACACCAAGTGATTACAGTGTCTTGCGTACAGGCAGACATAAAGTTATAAAATATCAGGATCTGCAGGCAGAAACAAGAGCAATGTGGAAGAAAGAAATGCAGACTATTCCAATAGTAGTAGGAGGAGCAACAGGTCTTATAAAAAAGAATCTACAGTCATATTTAGATATGTTACCAATACATGTAACTCCATACAAATTGCAGAAGGAGTCATTACTGGGCACATTGTGGGTGCTGTGAAGAGTGCTTCTGGCTGACAGCAAAGATTGAAACAATACTAATTTCATGAACTTTAACCATACTTTGACTTAGGAATGGGGCCCATTCCCATCATGGTATTAGAAACCCAAAAGATATGGAGAAATTAAAAGGGAAAATACCATAGCAGTACAGATGCTTCTTGTAGAAATAAAGAGTTTAGGTTATACGGAAATGCAGTGTCAAAGCTTTCAAGAAAACATAGGAAAACTAATTGCTTCACCACGTTGACATGCTCTATGAGTCTTTGAAGTGTCATACCTCACTTAATATTCATGTTCGACCATATGATGATTTTATTTGAATAAGTTGTACTGTTTATCTCACTTTTGGAGACACTATTAATGGCCTTTAAGCATACTGCTGTTTCACAAAAGTAATGTAGTACCACTTTGTGTTTCAGATGCATTTCAAATGGATCAGTGTTCTGTATTTGATGTGGCTATCACATGGTTTGGTGTTCATGGAAGGTTTGCCAGGATTACCACTCACTGATGGCATGGAATTGCATGTCAGGTATGCATTTGCTGTTCTGCACCAACACACATGGCATTATTTATGCTGTCATTTGTTGTCATTTATAGTGTTCCACTTTTGTTTACATGTGGTTCAACACTTCCACATTTTGAATAGTTTTGCAAGCCACTTCATGATCTCATGCTGCTCAACATTTTCTTATCAATATCAATTAGTTGATCAGGTGTTATTTTGATATATATTGTTTTTTTTTTTGGAAGATGATGATACATTTTAGTAATGCATGAATTCCTTATTTAAGGAAGGTAGTTGCCAGTGTATGGGAGAAAAGGGACATAGAAAGTACATAAGGATCCAGATTGTCATTTGTTGTTATTAAACATTGGTAAATGTAACAAGAGTGCAAACCACTGACGAAAAAGGAAATACTTGTTTAAAAAAGTTTAAAAACTCTTTCCTTTATTAAAAAATCTTCTATTAGCAAAACAACATGAACGCCTTACACATTCGCGTTTTCGTCCAAAAATACCCAGACTTCATCAGATATCTGTGTACCTATAGCTATCTCTCTCTCTGTGTATATACCCTATCCTATTTGCATTATTAAGGGTTAGTAAGGGTACAGCTATATAACACACATGACATCAGCTATTCAATTACGCAACCTAATTACTGTATACAAAACTGAAAACAAGAGCATAATGTATGTATGTATGTATGTACTGTACCTGTGTACTATGTATGTATTCTACCTATTTTCCAAATTTCAGCTGTACACCACAAATCTATTAATTACCTTTATTTTTAAAATTAATATTTTTTTGTTTGTTCTCCCCACTGTAACTGTTTATGTGCCGCATACCACTGTAAAAACATGTCTCTTGTAATTTGTGTGTATACTGATCATGTCTAAATAACTAAATGTGTCTGTAATTTTTCTTTGTGGAGCTTTTCTCCCTGGGCCTCTGCTGAAAAAGGGCCTTTTCAGCTCAGTCAGACACCCCCGGTTAACAAATGTAAAATAAATAAATAAAATAATAATTAAAGCTTACCAGGCATATGTAGATAACGAAAAGTTTTGACATAAAGCATTATTATATATTAAAAATAAATATTAAGAAATCTAAATATTAAGAAATCTAATGACCACAATTAAAAGATAAAAGTAAAGAGAACATGAAGTGTAATAGGAACAGCATCATTCCAAAAATAAACTGCACACCTAAAGCCCATGTATACAGCTATCCAAAGTAAATTTACACAAGGCAAAGAAAAGTATTCCTGTGTTTTAAATAAAATACGAGATACATAAAAACATAGAATTTGGTGAAAACTGACAAACTAGTGTGAAATCTGAAAAAAATCTCAAATCAGAAAATGAGATATACACATTAAAAAGTTCAGTAAAATTATAAATACATGACATTTGTTTTTAAAATACCTAAAAAAAATCTTACCTGTATAAAACAAGTAATGCTTACCCATCGATTAAAGCTAGAAATATAAAAGTAAAAAAGTAATGTCCTTTGTTTCTATATATGTGAAGAAATTGCAGGCTACAAAGAAAAGACACAGGAAGAGACCATAACCATGAACCTGAAGTGCAGAGTCAAGTAATATGAAGAAAGGATTGCGTAGTTAATCATTGTTCCTCTGTAACTATTTACAGTATGCATCTTGTTAATCTTTTGTTTTATTAGTGCACTTTATTCACTTTAACTATTCCATAGCTGAAAATAGCTCCCACTTCTGCACTCAATTTAATTAACAGAGAAAACAAACAGATAAATACATGCAGCCACTACAGCTCTGAAGTGATAATCTGAGGAATGATGAAGTTAGACCTCATCTTGGAAAATGTACAGACTTTTCCTATGTGTTAGTTTAGCTACCCAAATTGTATATTATTTAGTTTCACATTTTAGACTATCTCTTGTATAGTTTAATTAGTTCACATGTCTTGATGGTATGTAGACATTCACAAGCTTATATAATTGTATGTAGTAAACTCAAATATGAGAATTGGTTACAGATACTGGTATCTGCCTAAGTGGCAGTTTCCAAATATCAAGCCAGTGCTTGGCATACTATAAATGAACCCTTTAGTGATCTTTGTAGTGCAGGCATCCAGTAACAATACACAAAAGTCTCTAAGCACTAAATTTGAAAAGAATGTGCAAGGTAGAATTGGGCTTGGAAGTTGCATATTGATACTTTACTATTTCTGTTCACAGCATACCTCTCAACTTATTAGAGCAAAAAATATGGACAAAGCATAAATAATTTGGGGGACAAAGGCCCCAAAATAGGGACACTTTTTAAATATTGCTCTTACAAACTTAGAAAATTGATAGAACAACAGGTTTTGCATTAGCGTGAATTTTCTGAAGGGTATGAAGCTTGAAACTCAAATGTATATCATTATTTTCTGACATCAATCCACAGTGATTTACCAATTATGTGCCAGAAAACCATAATTTTATGTGAAACAGACCAAAAATATGAGGAAAAAATCTGGCAAATCTGTGAAAATCTGTACATTTGAGAGGTATGGTCACTGATCTTTACTTCAAGTAATGAACAAATATTTGAAACTGAAATTTGGTATCGGAGAAACAAGTTCTAATAAGCCTTATGTATTGCTAAACTACATGGTTGGTAGATTAACATCTATGCCTACATCTTGAAAATGTTAATCCTTATCCTACTGCAACTGTTGCTGTTGATTAGTATTCATTTTGTTTCATATTAGGCTTATCAAACGTTAAGTCCATATAGTGTTGTGTACTAGAATAATGCTGCTGAATGGCAAATTAATATATTTCTCAGTTTGGATCCTTCTATTTGCTGAAATATCCACAGAGTTTGAATGGGACAATATTCTAGCTTCTGTTTTGCCTGAGAGAATAACTACAAATCTACCACAGGATATAAATCTCTGATGAAAGTAAGAGGCATGCTTCCAGATCACCAGGCAAGGGAAACTAGGGTGAAGAAGATGAAAAAGAAATGAAAGTGAAGAAGAGTTGGTATGGAGTGTCAGGCTAAAGAAGAGTCACAGATTCTCATTTTCAGATGGCCTACAGTGTATATCTAAGCCAACAAGAGAAGGATGCAATGGTATAGTCATAAAATAACTGGAATAGTTGTCACTAGAATCAGCTCAGCTCTTTTCAGGGTCAGAAAAAGAAAAGAAGTACGGAAGAAAACAGAAGGACATTAAAGTGCCAGAACACATTTGAAGAGCATTGTGCAGTTTGTGTAGAGGGAGTAAGGAAATAAGCTGAAAATAAAGTAATACATTTTGGAGACAAAATCTTGCCACAAGAAAAGATAATGGCCCCTGAGGAGAGTGTGAAGCAATATGTTAGATGCAACACTGAGATGGTGGGAGAAGAGTGGGCAGTGGGCAACTCTAGCAACAAAGGAGATATGGTTATAGCAGTTTAACTATGAGACAGTGCCATTGCAAATTTTGCATTATGAAGTAAAGTAAAATTAATTCTGACTGAAAAACAATTGTAGATGGTATTATGGCTGACAATGGACCAACAGATCAGATAGGATGCAGTAAATATCATGTAAGATTATTAGGAAGTGCAGTAAATACAGAACCAGTCTAGAGACAATAGCCATGAGCCATGGGTTAACAATTGCACCCAGTTACTTTATGATTATAGCAGTTGCTGAAGAATGGTGACAAAATTGTAATGTTAATCTCATTTACATATGTACTACAAATGAATACATACTTCTTATCTGTGTGGTTACTTCGTTAGCTATTAATTAATTTATTTAGTACTTTTTAACTAGGTAAGTTAGGAGGGCTCGAACTGAAATAATATTGAAGGCTATTTGAGGATTAGTAGACTCTGCTGAGAACTGCAGTC